>NC_090733.1:68612840-68645340 GCF_036898095.1 Palaemon carinicauda
TAACTAATAAAAATATTTGTTACCTTGGTAAAGATTCAATTTTAGTGCACAAACACGAATTCCTGGTACGTACACGTACCACGGTTTCGTACATATATATATATATATATATTTATATATAGGGCTGATATATTTTATTAGATGCCCATAGATTCTGTTATTTTTATTTTTTTTTTTCTCTTTTCTTTTAACATTCCGGCTTATATATTTTATTAGATGCCGAGAGAAAAAATTATTTATATTTTTTTAAATGTTTTTTTTTAAATGTATTTTTAACAATGCAATGTAGATAATTTCTTCAATTACATATTACTAGCGTACTAACAGCTTTTTGTACAAACACAATTTCCAGAGCATTTTACTCCTTTAGCGAATGAGGTGGCCACTTCAAACGGCTTTAAACTGAATTAAATAAGGAGTTTTGCCTGGACATGGCGAAACGTTATGTTTTAGCTTCCAACTGTTCCGTAACCTACGCCAAACAAGGATGTTCACGGCGATAAATATCATCACCGTTACACTTAATCCTGCTAGTAGTATGGGGTGAAGAAATTCCTTATAAGTCGGTGACAGGTGGTCCATCTCGGTCAATTTCATCAACCGCTTGGCAACCTGTTTGTTGTACGGGAGAGGTAGTGCTGGCATTGTAGACGTCCACGTGAAGTTCGCGAAGTAGGCTCGTTCTCTGATGATTGTCCTTAGCCCGGTCACCATGGAATTAGGGGAAGTCCCGATACAACCATCTGCTGCAACAAAGATGTGTGCAAATGACGTGGATCCGTCCGGGCATGATACATTGAAGCCGTCCTTGTCGTATCGTATCCACGAGCCATTGTTCAGTCTGCAATTGAACTCATTATTGTCAAAGGGATAAAGCTTATCAAGACAATTTTCACTTGTATGGGAGAGAGCACCGTCTAGCACTATACCTAACTCGCATGAATCCATTAAGTTTTTATGGAATTCAAATGAGTCAGCTGTACATATTTTTCTATCCATTGCGTCTGAACAGTGAGTTAATTGATTTAAGTCTTTAATGACCGTATATGTTTCCTTGTCTGGGGAAATCAATACGTGTCCTGTCAAACTGGATATTACTGGATTTGAGTGATTCGTCATGAAAGTCGGAAATGGTGATATCCTGTAAGATTGCCAGGCATCAGAAGAATCAAAGGGAATTGTAATCCTAATCTTGTTATTTTCAATGCTTACTGTAATTAGGCTGTAATAAAATTCTATCCTACGTTCGCCTAACAAAGGAACATAGCCTAGTTTATCCCTTCCGTTCTCCAGAACTAACTTTAAGTAATTAATAGGCAACAAATGGGGCGACAGTACACCTTTAGTTGCTAACGTGATAGCTTCTACATAATCCTTGGATTTCTCAATGAAATGTGCAATTCTGTTATGTATGTGATCTATCTTTTAATCATAATACGTTAACGTTGCCAACAAATCCTGTACTTCCATAATCTGAATGATATTACTTGAATGTTCATTTACTAAATCCATAATTTGATTGATTGAAGCTAACTGATTCCTTAGTTCTGACATAATCAATTCATCTTCATGAGTCAAGAACTCAATTTTCTTATTTTGATTACTAATCTTAAGACGATTGGAAATTCCTAAACCTAAACTTGCAATAGACCCAAAGATGTTTAATGCAGCATAAATAAACGGATTTCGTCTTTCTTTATGTTCGTGTCCTACAGTCCACATCAAAAGGTCACAAGCCAAAGATCCTGTCTCGTAAGTCTTATTTTGCAAGTCATCAGATAGCATCTCTGCAACTTTTAATGTCGATCCAAGCGAACTCTCTGTGGTCAAATGAAAATGTCTTCTATGCAACTCATCCAATGAGACAGAAAACCTTGAAATGGCGGTTTTTAAGCTAGTGACATCATTCTCTGGAAGAAAAATTGCTTGCATATTCACTTCTACAACTACGTTGCTCGATGTAATGAAAACGTCTTCTTGTCTTTCAACTATAGTGCCATATTTAAAATCTATACTTTTAGTTTTAGAGCTCATCCCACACGAGAAAAATGTCTGAGCGAACAATATCACTCCCAACAACAAAAAATTCATCTTGGAAACGTGTAACGAGAAAAATATATGTAATTACTCCTGTATTAAGAAGAAAACTTTTAATCACATAAAATAAAAAAAAATTCCCTCACTTCTTTCCCTCTTTTTTTTATTTTTTTTTTTATTTTTTAATTTCTTATGTGAGCCAATGGTACTATTCTCTCATCCGTGGGTTGGGATACGTTTTGAACTCTAAACTTATTGGCCGTTAATGTTTCCAAAATGTTAAATGGGCCTTCAAACTTAGGTGTTATAGTCTGTCCAGAATGTCATGAAACATAGAGTAGGTTTCCGGCGTTGCCGCTTTGCGTCAATTTCATTCATTAAATCTCACTTAAGGCGAAAAAACAGTGTAGATTTGGCATACACTATGCCACATCTCTCTCTGTCTCAGGTCAGGAAGGTTAAGTAGCTTATCACTTTGGTTCTGATACCCAAGCGTGACGGTTTAAGATGGAAGGCTCCCCACGACAGCAATTAAGTGCTCAGACGCGAAAAGTCATATTCAATGTCCATGAGTACTTCAAAAGGGAGAAAGAAGACAAAACTGTTATGCACGGCTTTGACAAGGCAGTACAACGTACAATGAATGCAACTAAGCAGTGCAGAAGTACGATATATTGCATTTGTAAGGAAGGGAAAGACAGCTTAGAAGAAAATGAAGCTCCCGTTTTTAACGTAAAGAAAAGGAAAAGACCACCAACTGTAACCAACATCGATGGATTTGATCAGCGCGTTTTACGAAGGACAGTTCTCGGTTATAAAGTCAGAAAGGAAAATCCAACGCTGGATAGCATTCTACTTGAAGTCAAAGAAATTATTGGATTTAGTGGATGCAGAGAATCTTTACGTAAGATACTTAAAGAAATTGGATTTAAATACGGAAGAGTTAACGGGCGGAAATTTCTACTGAGGAGAAGTGATATTGCAAGTGCCAGGACCAAGTTCCTACGTGACATGAAAAATATTAGGGCTACAGGAAAAAAAGTCTGTTATATTTCTGGATGAAACCTGGATTAATCAGAATTATACAGTCACCAAGTGTTGGATGGATGAAAGTTCGACAGGAGCAACTGGAATAAACCCACCAATCAGGAAAGGGAACAAAATTATCATTTTGTATGCTGGATCTGAGCAAGGATTCGTGCCAAATGCACAGTTGGTATTCCAAGCAAAGAATGACGGTGACTATCACCACCAAATGAATCACATTGTATTCGAAAAATGGTTTCGAGAGAAGCTCATACCCAATATACCACAACAGTCCGTCATAATTATGGACAACGCATTATACCATTCAGTGCAAAGTGACAAACCTCCTACCATGGCAAGCACAAAGGGAGCGATCCAAGACTGGTTAAGAAATAAAGGTGAAAATCCCCCAGAATATCTGACGAAGTGTGAATTGCTTGAAATGGTGAAAGCAGTGAAACATGGAAATGCTCCAAAATATGTCATCGACAAAATAGCTTTGGAACAAGATCACAGGGTCGTAAGGCTGCCACCTTATCACTGCCATTATAGTGCAAATGAACTCATTTGGGCGCAGATTAAAGACTATGTAGCCAAAAGGAATACATTTAAAATGACAGATCTAACATCTTTGCTGCGAGTGGCACTGTCATGCGTGACAGCAGAAAATTGGGAAAATGCCGTTAATCATGTTGAAGACATCATTATAAAAGACACAGAGAATGATGTTGCTATGAATCAGTTTGTTGATTCATTTGTTATAGAAGTAACTTCATCTGATGAAGAATAGTATAGAACACATTAATGCTGAAAAACACTGGAGGATTATCTTGATTTAATTTAATGAAAACTTCTGTTTTATTTTGTTGTTTAGTTTAATCCTGTGACGGGAAACAACACATATTTTTGTAATCAATTTATTTTATGGGAAAAATCTTTATCGATTTCACTGCATACATTTGTTTTACTCCTTGTTTCTATGTTAGAGGTTTCATCCTCATATGAGAATTTACTTCCTGTTAACCAAGACAATTTTATTTTTATACTGAAACAGTGCCTTATTTTAAAGAAAATGTCTATAAACTTTATCGTTTCATTATCCTAAAATCCAAGAAATTGTTTTAATTGAGAAAAGTATTATTTTATGAAATATTTGATGTCAGGCACATTCATCAATTCTACAACAAATATGGTGAGAGAGAGAGAGAGAGAGAGAGAGAGAGAGAGAGAGAGAGAGAGAGAGAGAGAGAGAGAGAGAGAGAGAGAAAATGACGATGCCAGGCTACAGATATCTTCAAGAACCTGACTACACATTTGATAATGTTCAAATATAAACTGATTCAATCAGAATTCAAATTATATAAAGAATAAAAGTTAAAGCTTTATGAGTAATAAAGCTCGAAAACATTTAGTTTTCCAGTATTGTACTGAACTAGATTGATCGTGGGGTACAAAACGTTAAATTTTTATTTTCATCTGAGATGGATCTCTTCAAAGTTGTAGAAATACTGTGATATGTATTAAAGGACATTTACTTGTCTCCCGTACTTTATATGGCGCTCGAACTCTCCCTAAAAAAAAAAAAAAAATTTACATGAATGTTTTTAAAATAAACAAAGCAATCAACTTTATGAGCTGTTTTCGAAACACAAGGTCAACTTAATCCACAACAACCATTCAGCTTTTGTGTGACTGGAAAGATCCAGATTATGGGATTAAAAAGGAAATTTTACGACCGTATTAAAGGACCCGGAATGGAAGGATGCTGGGATTAGCTTGAGTTAGATTAAAAGTCTTGAGGAAGTTTGGCATCGTCGCAAACCTACTCGATGTTTCATGACATTCTAGACAGACTATAGTTTATAATTGAGTCCTTTACGCACATTGATCTGTATATACACGTTATCACCCACGGTATATGTTTTAGTTGGCTTCGCTATTTTATCATGATTCCTTTTCATTATGATTTGTGATTCTTCTAAATTCTTTCGAAGTATATCATATCGACTTTTGCTTGCATTTATACATTCTTTTAAAGGATTTGATAGATTAGTTGTAGGCGTTAATACATGGAAAGGCGTTCTAACTGGGGTACCATACAATGCTTCATGCGGTGACATTTTAATTGATATATGATATGAATGATTCAGAGTAATCAGTGCCGCCGGTATTGCAATATCCCAGTTGGGGTCTGATCCCCCTAGTGTTACTCTTAATATATTTAAAACTTTTCTATTTGCTCTTTCCACTAGCCCATTCGACTCTGGGTGATATATCATGGTATTTATTTTCTTTATGCTAAGGAATTCACACAATGAGGTAAGAAAGTGATTATTAAATTCACCACCCGAGTCTGAGATTATCATGTGTGGAATTCCATGTTTACAAATGTAACACTCGTTAAACTTCCTAGCGCATTCAATCGCAGTTTTAGTTTTAAGCGCTATTAGTTCTGTATATCGAGTTAAAGCATCTATAATTACTAAGAGGTGCTTATTTCCTCTGTCTGACTCGTAAAATCCTGTTAACAAATCTAAATGTATTCTTTCAAAGGGTTGATTGGGCACGGGATAAGCCCCTAGGCTGACAGGTGTTTTCGTATGCCCTTTGTTTTCCTGACATGTGCGACAATTAGCTATGTGTCTTTTTATATCTGTAAGCATCGTATGCCAATAAAACAATGATTTGGCTTTCTGTGACATTAATGAGAACCCCGGGTGTCCATGTAATGGATTTGAATGCAACCAATTCAGGACAGTGGAAATAAGTAAGATTGGTACTACTACCTGGTCGTTAGTTACATGTAGTGTATTGCGGGTTTTCCTTGTCACAGTCCTACACAGAATATTATCTTTGATTATATAATTCTGCTGCTTATACTTTATGTATCCCTTTTCCTTATGATTGCCTTTCAAAGCATTTATAATTGTTTCTATTTTCTGATCTTTTCTTTGCTCAGTCTGTAATAATTCAGCGCTCCAGCCTAAATCTTCTTGTTCAGATATCGTTTTAACAATAGGCATGGATGTTGATATATCTGTTAATTCAGCTAAAGGCTCCGTACAAAATGACACGGGGTTACGTGATAATGCATCCGCAATGATATTTGCTTTCCCAGGTAAATACCCGATTCTTGCGCCAAAATCTTGAATGATCAAATGCCACCGAGTTCGTTTAGGGCTGTGGTTGAAGCCTTTAAAGAAGTCGGTTAGTGGTTTATGGTCAGTAAGAACCTTAACGGGATAACCGTAAATTATGAACTTAAAGTGCACTAGTGAATTAACAATAGCTAGCCCTTCCTTGTCTATTACTGCATACTTACTTTCGGAAGTTCTCAATTTTCGAGAATGAAAAGCTAACGGGAAAAATTGTTTATCATATTGCTGAAGCAATACCCCTCCTACTCCTAAGTCTGAGGCGTCTGTTGCAATGAAGAATTCCTTACCGATGTCAGGAAATTTTAAGATAGGAGAACTACACAGTTCATCTTTCAAGGTATTAAACGCCTGTTGATGATGCTCAGACCATATGAAATCTACGCCCTTCTTCGTAAGATCAGTTAAAGGAGCGGCTATTATTGAATAGTTGCGTATAAAACGCCTGTAATATCCACTACAACCCAGAAATTGCTGTATTCCCTTGACATTAGTAGGTATGGGAAAATTACGTACAGCCGACACCTTATCATGGACTACTTTAAGACCTTGGCTTGACACCATGAAACCCAAATATATTAATTCTGTTTTGAAAAATTCACACTTACTAATCTTTACCCTTAAGTTATGTTGTCTTAATCTCTGTAGTACTAGTTCTAACTTACGTAGATGTTCTTCTAAGGTGTTGGAAAAGATTACAAGATCATCCATATAGGCATGCAATATATCCCCTAACAAGTCTCCAAACACTATGTTAATCATTCTTGTAAATGTTATAGGAGCACAACGTAAACCAAAAGGCATCCGTAAAAATTCATAATGTCCCCTGGCTGTGCTGAAGGCTGTGTATGGGATACTATCTTCTGCTAATGATATCTGGTGAAAGCCTTTAAGTAAGTCCAAACTGGTAAAATATTTATTCTGATCTAACAAAGACAAAATATCGTCAGTACATGGCACTGGGAATCGATCAAGGATCGTCTCCTCGTTTAGACGACGGAAGTCGACGCAGATATGCCATGTTCGATCTTTTTTCGGTACAACTATTAAAGGAAAATTATAAGGGCTGTTTGATTTCCTAATGACTCCTTCTTCTAGCATTTTTCCTACTTCATCATTTATTTCATTCTGGAATTTCATAGGGAGTCTGTACGAGGGTACATAGATAATTTTCTGCTTGTCCTTTAACCTTATTTGATGCTCGATCACATCTGTTTTTCCTAAGGATCCATCCGTAGTGGAAAAAACATCATGATATTTAGTTAAAAGTCCAAAAATTTTCTGCTGAATTTCTTCGTCTTGAATGTCTTTATTAATTTTATTTTTAATAGATTGCAAAAGGGATTCATCCGCAACTGATTGAGAGTGATTGATTTCAGCAACGGTAAGAATACGATGTTTATAAACTTCTTCATCCAAGATATGTTGATTTTTGTGAATTACCAAAGTGTTATTCAAATGATTACAGACTTCAATATTACATTGTTGATGTGAGCCTACTGTATAAATAGCTTGTGTGACAGACAATCCGTTAGTTTTCAAAGTGTCGGAAAGGATTAATATTTCAGATCCCGGTAATGTTTTCTTTATTTGCACTATTAAATTCGAAGGTACGTTTGGCTCAATAGATTGCGTGTAAGATGATATTACGGGTGAACGAGAATTCTGCTGGGTCGCGTATATTATTTCTTTATTAGTGAGACAAGTTATTGGTTCTTCAATGTACGTTACGGTTACATTTGTCGTTTCCTTTTTATCCAAAACTGATTTTAAGGTATTAGATGACTTATAGAATTTCCCTTTGATATACACGCCGTGCTTGGCAGGGGCTAAGATAATGTTTTGATTTCCCATAGATGGGTATCCTATAATTACAGCTGGATACATATCAATGTTTTGTACAACAACAAATGTATCGGCAAACGTGCGTTTACCGACTTTGAATTGAACATGAGTTATGCCTATGACATTTAATTCATTATTTCCTATACCCGAGAGTCTAACTCCGGATTTTTCAATCGGAAAGTTCGAAAACAACAAATGATGTGTCTTCAAATCCATGATATTACGTGGACTACCAGAGTCAAAAAATAACGTGAAGGATTTGTGTTCTAAATTTACAGCATATAAGGTTGGTCGTAACTCATTTTGGCTTATTATTGTATGAATTCGTTGCAAATCTACGGGAGCATGCACTGTTTTACTTAATTCGGCCGTGTGTTTCATAGGAAAATCTATTGCCTCACAATTATCTGATAAAACATTAAATTGATTATTCAATACTATTGATGTTGACATGAATGACCTTGACCCAACATCACTCTCTTCCCCACTGGAGTTAACTATGTGGTATTTGCTTTGCTCTGCACATTCTGAAAATTAGTCTGACCTTGCGAGGTCTGGTTTGACGACCCAGGCTCAGCGATATTCGAAGAAGTGTTTGTTTGCTTCGGACTCTGAACTGCATTGACATTTGGTTGTTTCTTCTTATTGTTAAAATGAGAATTTTTCTTTTTATTTCCATATGGAACTGACTGTGGAATTGACTGTGTATTTCTGGGAATCTGTTGTGTCTTACGCGAGTAACACTGATTGTATGAATGTGTCGAACTATTATGTATCGAGCAGAATTTCGTTCTGCAGTCCGCGCTTAAGTGACCTTGACGTTTGCAATTATAACACGTCATTCTCGCTACTTGACTATTATTAACTACGTTCACTGTTTGTGGCTTTGTTTCATTCTTTGCAAAAACTTGAGTTAACACGGGATCGAGATCCGGACACTTAGCCATATGTTTTTTTATCTGTTTATATACATCCAATTCCGTACTTGCAGGCGTTAACTTTTTATCAAAACACCGCACTAAAGCTTCAGGCAACATAAGTGTCATGCAAGTTAAATACATTAATCGTAAAAAATCTTTCACGGAGATGTTATCTCTAGTAACCCAAGTGGAATTACCTAAAATATCCTGATATTCATTAAGCCTATCAGCTATGAGAGCTGCTCTCTCAATAACATTAAGCCGATTCATAGTGGCTTGATTATGTGTATTTCTTAACGTTAATACTACATCCAAGGCTTCTTCACCCCCATAGACCACGCGTAACCTAACTTTAAAATCATCCCAGGTAACTACTTCTTGAAATGAAACACCTCTTAAATACGCACTCGCATCCCCCTTAGAAAAATCTATAAAACTTTTAGCTTCTTGTAATTGTACAAAAGGGTTTACGATTTGTTTGGCATTTAAATGGGCATCGACGGATGAAATCCATGACTCCACATTTTGAGGCAAGAACCCATTGACTCGACCCTGAAAAGGAAGGATTGCAGACCTGGCATTTACAAGCGTCACAATTGGGAGAGGATTAGTCTGTCCTATGCCACTAGGTCCAGGGGTGGGGCTCACAGGGGGCGTCATGACTGCTGTATTTCTTTTCCTATCTCTTCGACCCCTTGCAATTCTATCAAAATATCTATATGAATACAGACGTCCACTGCGTAAACGCATAAGTACCCACTGACAAAGATTATAATAAAATTCCCCAAAACAATGTTACTAATCCCAAGACATTTCCCGAGAATTTCTGAAAGAAAACCGAACACAAAGATATTTCCTGTAAATTTCTGAAAGAAAAAGGAATTAGCACAAAGAGAGAAAGAATTCTAGATGAGAATTCGGAGTTGAACACAGTTTCCTTTAATGAAAGGAAAATAAAAGATTAGCAAACCACTCACCCCAGTAATAATCGACTAACGACTCGTGATAATTACACTTCACTGCCCAAACTGAAATGAATTTGAAAAATTGTACTTAGCTTATATATGGTTCTGTGTGATGTCGTCACATCCTCTCTCTCTCTCTTGACGTTTGTTAGCGATGTATCGTCCGAGTTTCCGTTGAATGTAGTGCTTCCTGGATATGTTTTGTAAGCGTTGAACGTCAGTCCTTGGGTTTCCTAGGATGTTGATTGAAGATCCAGTTCATCAGTTTGTATGTATAACATTCATCAAATGTTGTAGATTTCGATGGACTATGTTACTTAGTCAAAATTGTAGATTCATTAACGTTGATTTCTTGAAGATCTTTCTCTGGTTTTTACAGCTTTATTTTTGATTTCTTGAAGATCTTCCTCTAATTCTTAGAGTATTATTATTAATTACTTGAAGATCTTTCTCTGATTCTTAGAGTTTAACCGCTGCCACCATTTATTAGTGTGCTACTTCTATAAGCACACATTGAGTATGTGTTGTTTGAGATGTTAAGTCTTGAAAATAAAGTTCATCTTAGTAACTTTAAAAAGTGGTTTATTCTCTAAAAACAACAGTGTTAAACATCTCCATCACAGGAGTGGAGCTGGTTTGGTCGGATGACCAATTCAGGTGAAGTATAGATATGAACTGCCTAAATTATCGATATCACAGATATCGTATGCTTAGTTGTCTTAGCATTTAAACACAACATGGAAACTTTACATTCTTTCTCGGAAGACACCTGCATCCGGTGACGACACAATCTTTCACATGCTATGCATTTGTGTTGACGTTTCAGAAAAATGTTACATTGCCGAGGGATGCAAAGTACATCCTGTTATGATTTTATATGACTACAGCAAATCTCACGCTAGCATCTTCATCCACAATGACATATTACGTCATGTGTTTTAAACATGTAATAATTAACTATTTCATTTATTACATATATATATATATATATATATATATATATATATATATATATATATATATATATATATATATGTATATATATCTGTGAGTGTGTGTATGCGTGTGCGTGTGTTTATAGTGCAGTGAGTTGTACAACACCTTTAAATTATGAATAGAATAGATATCAAGATAAGAAAAAAACATTATGATCTTAAAATTATATTTCTAATTACATCTTATCCTTCCTTTTCAAATCTAAAAATCTGTTATCAATGTTAAAAAAAAGAAAAAATACTGTCGTGTACAACATCCCTTGCAAAGATGTAACAGGTTTTACTGCAGACAGAAAGATAAAACAATCAACGGATTTCGGAACATAAGAGAGCTATCACCTGAGATATGGACAAGAAAATTCAGTTATATTCGAAGTTGTAGCTACCACTGGTCGCCGTAGGTCTATTAACAGGAAGGATTCCCAGCTAATCTTTAAACGCTCAAGTTGAATGAAAGATAAATAATAGAAGCTGTGGCCATTAAACAAAGAAACAGACAACTTCAATATATTATGGAGGGGCGGTCCTGTTGATGATACCTTTTTAAAGCCTACCATAAAGGTCAAGATATCAATGACCCCCGGCTGCCCCCAAAATGAAAAATAATCCAGATTAAGGACGTTTCTTCTATCTCGTTCTTTTCTCTTCCTACCTTTCCTCATGTATACACACACGTTGTTATATATAGATTCAATCTATCTATTTTATGTTACAGGACTCATGGAAACAAGCTTATTTTTACATATTAAATGTTGATGTTAATATTAAATCATTGTAATTATTTGTAACTCAAAGATGTTGTATTCTAGCACAAGAGCTTCTGAACATTTCTAATAACTCATCGTACTTCACCACTGGCCAGGAGTGTGTATTGACTGACATTAGCCCTGGCCATTCTAGAGTCTGACAGAAATTTCCGAGAGAAAATGGGTTCCAATATTAGAGGACAACGAGTTACAGAGGAGACTTGTTTAGTTTAACTCAGAGTGGGACTTAAACATTGCTCTAGTGGAGAAATTTTAGTTACACCTGCTGTAATCCGGAATTATGTATTCCATTTACAACACTACAATATCTTGGAAGAAGATAAGGATTTCTTTGAAGATTGAGTATCACCAGAAGCTGTATTCCTGTTTATCATCTTTTATATTTGAAACTACGATCTGGATAATCATTCAAAATTCGGAATGGGGTTACTTCGTCATCTGTCTCTCACTTCATACCAAAGGCATATATCACCATGTGATTTTTTTTTAATTATTATTTGATTGTAAATACTTATAATTAATCTTAAATATAATTATTGTTAATGTTTGCTGGCTATTATTTTCTTTTGCTGTTACTGTTTGGTTTTTTTCAATGCTAAATCAATTATTAAGGGAATAAGACATTGAAGGAGATTTTACATAATCAACGTTTGATATAGCTGACCGTAACAGAAGAGAGAGGGGGGCGGGTCCTGACTGGGATTTGAGTTATTATATCCTTTGAAATTTAGAAATTGCTCATAAATTAAACTTTTGTCAGTTGTACAAAATATCCATCAGAAATGTCAGAGTTTAAGCATCTGAGTTTTTTGACAAATTTTGTGAGGATCCACAAATTGAAAAGTTAATCGGTCTCAAAAAATTTCGTGTAGTAAATTTAGACAAACATCTTGAGCTTAATGTTAAAAATTCAATGATGAAAGAGTATATTAAACATGTGTTCGTTCAACATTTAGTTGAAGACGAAATATTACCTCAGGATGTGCAAGAGGAGACTGACAGGGAATCACTGGTTTTAAGTTCATCAGCTATAGAAACTGAAAGACTTAGAATAGAAGTTCATTTAAGAGAAGAGTTGGAAGCTCAGGCAAGGGAGAAAGAGTTGGAAGCTCAATCTCAGGCTGAACGTGAGAGAAGAGAAGAAGAGTTAAAACGTGAGCAATTAGAAACAGAGTGTGAAAGAAGGGAAGTTGATTTCAAGTGTGAACATTTAGAAGCTTAGCGTGAGAAATTAAAAACTGAAGCTGAGATTACTGTTCAAAAAGAGTTAGAACTTGAAAAAATGAAGCAGGCTAATTATAATGATGCAAATAAATCTAGGTCAGATATTTTTAGAGAAGACAGAGTTGTGCCTCGTTTTAATGGAAAGGATTTAGATAAATATTTTGAATGTTATGAGAGAAAAGCTAAAAACTGTAATTGGCCAGCAGAATTTGGTCATATATGGTGTCAAGAGTTTTGTGTTGTAGGACACGAAAAATCTATGATTCCATTCATGAGGATAGAGTTTGATGATTATTAATGTTTGAAAAATGCCATTTTGCAGGCCTATGAACTAAGTCCCGAAGCTTATAGAATGAAGTTTAGGAGTTGGACAAAACAAAATAAGCAGACATATGTAGAATTCAGGAGGCAACAATCAGATTGGTACGATAAATAGTGTAGGGCAGCAGAGAGTAGGGATGATTTTAAAAGATTATGGGAAATTGTTTTAATTGAGCAGTTTAAAAATCGTGTTAGTGAAAATATTAAGGTTTATTTGAAAAAGAAAAGGTTATCCATCCTTCGTGAAACAGGTGTATCTACTGGTGATTATATACTGGCTCACACGGAGTCGAGGTCATAGGAAAAAAAGCCTAATAAATCAAAAGACTATAGGGACACTGATAAGAAAACTAGTGCAGATGTTGTAGATCAAAGATCATGTTCTGATTCTCATATCAAGCAGCAAATTGACTAGCAATTCTACTAGTAGCAGTTCTGTAATATGGAACTACTGTAAGAGCCAGGTCACACGGTGTCTAAAGGCTTTGAATTAAAGAGGAAAAAAGCTAAGACTGTGGCTCTTGTAACTCTTCCAAAGTCTCCCTTTAGTGTGCTACCATTAGAGATTAACATTGTAGATGACCACGTCTTTGACAGGAACCCTGTGAATTCCAGTGTTTATTCCAGACCTGTTGATAAGGTCTTCCAGCCATATACTGCTAAGGGGTTTGTTGCTGTTAATGTGGTTCACTACACCCTGTTTTTTATTGTACCAACCGTGTGTCACACAATTGTACATAATTCCTTTTGCATATATTATGCTTGTATCTTCGCTCTTCCCTCGCACTAAACGAACATGAAAATTCATGTCTGCTGTTTCCTCTGTAACATTGTCTGTCTTGTTAACTTGTTATGTCCTGTTGCCTTGAGGTTTTGTATATAAAGGAGAGTGTTCTATAACAATATAACTCAGTTGATTGCATCCTGCCTTTGAGATCACAACCCTCTCTCGGCCCGCCACATTGGTGACCCCGGAAGTCGACTCGCTCCCACTGCCTTCCACCCCCACCTCCCTCACCCCTCCATCGTTGGTACTATGACGGAGACGGACTCTACTACAGCAGTTGGCGCTGCGGCCGCCCCATTGAAACTTTCACCGTTCGCCAGCGGAGAAGCGTTTGCTTGGTTTCAACGCGCAGAAGTCCACTTTCGTATCAGGGGCGTGACTCGCTCAACCACCAAAGCGGATTATGTTCTCGCGGCGATACCCGAGGACACCTTCCCAGAAATATCCGACTGGCTTTGTGAACAAGGAGACACCCCAATAGCGTATGACGCCCTCAAAACATACCTTCTGCAGCAGTACTCGCCGTCGCCAGCCGCCCGTATAGCAAAGCTTTTTCAGCTCTCGCAACAACCATTGGGGGACCAAAGGGCTTCGCTTGCCCTCAGGGAAATGACCAGTATCGCTCGCCTTCAACCTGCTGCAGACGGCTCTCCTCGTGAGGTGAATCTACTTCGTGCCCTTTGGATACGCCGTTTACCCGAACCTGTACGCGCTGCCATACCCGATGTCGATAGTTTACCCATAAAGGACTTGATGACCAAAGCCGACGCCCTTATGGACAGCCACTTCAAGACCTCCATCAACGCCTCCACCCCTGACGACGAGGACGCCTATTCAACGTCAACCGAAGCTGACATGAATGCCGTAGGACATACACGCCTACCCCGTGATGTGCCGAAGCGGCGACAAAGCCGCCCACCACCCACCAATCGCTCGCGCCCCAACGAACGACTTCTACAGCCACTTACTACCTCCCATCCGCCGCAGTTTTGCTACTACCACTTCAGATTCGGGGCATCCGCGAAGAAATGTGCCAAGGATTGTCAGTGGCCAAAAAACGTGTAAGTAGGCCATCGCTTGTGGTGGTGGCCTCCCATGTTTCTAATCTTTTCTTTTTACAGGATGCAGGAACAGGCGTGCGATTTTTGGTAGACACGGGTGCTTGTCGTTCTCTTTTGCCAAGGAAACTCTTCAAGGCACGACGTAGTCTGTCTACATCTGCCGACGTCCGCTTGGTAGCTGCCAACGGATCTGCGATACCCACCTACGGTTACGAGAGCCTCACATTATCGTTCGGAAACGGTAAATTCAATTGGAAGTTTCTCGTTGCTGACGTCACAATCCAATCCTCGGTGCGGATTTCCTCTCTCATTTCCACCTTCTGGTCGATGTCGCCCACCGACGATTGGTCAACGCAGACTCGTACTTGTCGACACCTCTTCAACCCGCCCTCTCTAACCTCGCTCTCCACATCAGCGCACCCACGGATGCCTACGCCCACCTCCTCACGTCGTACCCGGAAGTTTTCCGTGCAGAACTTCGCCAAACGTCCACAGTTCCTGCCAAGCACGGTATTTATCACCATATCAAGACGACGGGACCCCCAGTTTTCGCAAAATTCAGACGTCTGGCACCGGAACGATTGGCAGCCGCCAAACAGACGTTTGCCGAAATGGAGAAAATGGGCCTTTGCCAAAAGGCCTCCAGCCCATGGTCGTCACCCTTACACATCGTTCTGAAGAAAGACGGCTCCCTCCGTCCGTGCGGGGATTACAAGCGCCTGAACATGAAAACAGAACCGGATCACTACCCCCTCCCAAACATTGCCGATGTGACCTCTTACCTGCACAAAGCGAAGGTTTTCTCTACGCTCGACCTCCTGAAGGGGTATCATCAGGTGCCTATGAACCCAGAAGGCATCCCCAAGACCGCCATCACCACTCCGTTTGGCACATACACCTTCAATTACTCCTGTTTTGGCCTTCGTAATGCTGGGGCAACGTTTCAACGTCTCATGGATGGCATCTTAGGGGGCCTCCCTTTCTGTGTATGTTATGTGGACAACATACTTGTGTTCTCCTCCTCAAAAGAGGAACACCTCCGTCACCTGCGCATCGTGCTCGACCGCTTGCAACAAAACGGCCTTGTAGTCCGGTACGACAAGTGTACCTTTGGCGCCAACGAAGTGTCGTTCTTAGGGCACCGTATCACTCCTGAAGGAGTCCATCCCCTCCCTGAGAAGGTAGCAGCCGTTCAGAATTTCCCCGCGCCCTCGACCGTCAAAGCTCTGCAGGAATTCTTGGGCATGATCAACTATTATCACCGTTTTCTGCCAGCCATTGCCGCCACTCTTGCTCCCCTCTACGCCTCCCTCAAGGGCAAGCCAAAGGACCTGAAGTGGGGTCCCCTCCAAGAAGTGGCCTTCTGCAATGCAAAGAAGGCCCTATCAACTGCTGCGGCTCTTACTTTTCCTATCCCACACGCCCCTCTCCTTCTCTCCACCGATGCCAGCGACGTCGCTATTGGTGCAGTACTCGAGCAGGTGGTCAAAGGCTCGCCCCGCCCATTGGCGTTCTTCAGCAGAAAACTGTCCAAGGCAGAATCGGGTTATTCTACCTTCGATCGAGAATTGCTGGCGGTGCACTTGGCTGTCCGTCACTTTCGCCATTTCTTAGAAGGTACGCCCTTCGTCATTCGCACAGACCACATGCCTCTGGTGCACGCCTTCACTCGACAGTCTGACGCCTGGTCCGCCCGTCAACGCCGACATCTCTCTGCCGTGGCTGAATACAATTGCACCCTCCAATACGTCCCTGGGAAAATGAATCCCGTTGCCGATGCCCTGTCAAGAAACACGTTGGCTGCCGTTCAACTGGGATTGGATTACAATGGCCTGGCTGAAGCTCAACGACAGGATCCAAAGTATCAAGCATGTAGGACATCCTGCACGTCCCTCCATTGGGAAGATTTTCCCCTCGAAGACTCCAACACCACCCTCCTCTGTGACGTCAGTACTGGTAGACCGCGACCTTGGATTCCTGCTCCCATGCGCCGACAGGTGTTTGATTTCATTCACGGCCTTTCACATCCCTCGTGCCGTTCTACTGCACAGCTGCTGAAGGCAAAGTTCATTTGGCACGGCATTTCTAAGGATGCTAAGGATTGGGTCCGCGCCTGTACTTCTTGCCAAACTTCCAAAGTACATCGACACACGGATTCAGGAGTGGGCACCTTTCCTCAACCTCAGTGTCGTTTCGCACACATTCACGTCGACGTTGTAGGCCCCCTACCCACATCACAAGGACATCGTTACCTGTTTACCGTCATCGACCGTTCCACTCGTTGGCCTGAAGCCATTCCCATGGAAACTGCAACGTCCGCCTCTTGTACATCTGCCTTACTCTCTGGATGGATTTCAAGATTCGGTATCCCTGAGCATATTACTTCTGACAAGGGAACCACTTTCACCTCTCAATTGTGGACGTCATTAGCGAATCTCCTGGGCATCACCCTACATCAGACAACGGCCTACAACCCCGCTGCCAATGGAATGGTTGAACGTTTTCATCGCACCCTCAAAGCAGCTTTGATGTCCCGCTGCAAAGATTGCAACTGGTTTACTCAGCTTCCCTGGGTCCTCCTGGGACTAAGGACCACTCCTAAAGACGCCCTCGACGTCTCGGCAGCTGAAATGGTGTATGGCGACCCGTTGGTCGTTCCTGACGAATTTTTTCCTTCTACAACCTCCTCCGACGATCTCCAGTGCATACATCACGTCGTGGGAAAATTTACTCCGTGCCACCAGACTTACAAGCCCCCAGCGAAGAATCACATACCAACGGACTTGCACTCTGCAACGCACGTCTTCCTGCGCAACGACACTAGCAAGCCACCACTAACGCCCCCTTACACGGGCCCTTTCCTTGTGATCCGACGCAGTCCGAAAGCATTCTTACTAAACATTCGGGGCAAAGAAGACTGGGTCTCCATTGATCGTCTAAAACCTGCTTATCTTCTGCCAGATGACCCGCCTACAGTTCGCCTCTCCAGATCAGGGCGCCCTATTTAACACATACAGTATGTCATTTTTAGGGGGGGAGCCATGTACCAACCGTGTGTCACACAATTGTACATAATTCCTTTTGCATATATTATGCTTGTATCTTCGCTCTTCCCTCGCACTAAACGAACATGAAAATTGATGTCTGCTGTTTCCTCTGTAACATTGTCTGTCTTGTTAACTTGTTATGTCCTGTTGCTTTGAGGTTTTGTATGAAAAGGAGAGTGTTATATAACAATATAACTCAGTTGATTGCATCCTGCCTTTGAGTTCACAACCCTCTCTCGGCCCCGCCACAGTATCATGTGTGTTACTGGTTGTGCCCTGTCTTTTGTTTTGAGAAAAGTTGTTCCTGAGACTGAGTATTTGTTTATTGTGGAGTATACTCCCGTTTGAGGGGTTGGTGGTGGCCATTTTAGCATTCCTTTGTATCGTATGGAGCATCATTGTGACTGGTTATCAGGACCTGTTGTTGTTGGTGTGGTTTCCGAGTTGCCTATAAATAGCGTTCAATTTTTACTTGGTAATGACTTGGTAGATGAGAAATTTGATGTCCGACTGAAGATAGTTAAAGGCCTGTTTACATGGGGATAGTTTACTGGTGACAGCGAACTATCCCCATGCAATGGCAAACTGTCCCCATGCAAACGCTTGCTATCCAGGAAAGTTTACTTGCCGCTAGTTACTAGCGCCAGTGAACTATCCCTATGTAAACTGGTCTTTCAGGGCCATACTGATCATTGTTGGAGGTTTTCAGTCCTGATTTGTCTACGTCAACTTTATATTTAGAACTTTCACTTGAAATTTGTAATAAAAAAAAATTACACACTATGTTTTTCTGCAAGGAAATCAATATATTTGTAATCATATATGATAAGATAATTTTGTTCGTATTTGTTAAAAGTTGTTGATTAATGACCCCCAACCTTTTGTTAGGTAGGGGGGACTTATTATATGTAGATTGAATTTATCTGTTTTATGTTATAGGACATGTGGAAAAGGCTTATTTTTACATATTAAATGTTAATGTAATGATAAAAACAATTTAATGATTTGTATCTCAAAGATGTCGTTGTATTCCAGGACAAGAGCTTCTGGATATTTCTATTAACTTATTCTACATCGCCAATGGGCAGGTGTGGGTATTGCGGGATATTAGCCCTGCGAATTTTAGTCTGATAAGCATTTTTTAGAAAAAATGGGTCCCGATTTAAAAGGACGACGATGAGTTAGAAAGGAGAGACTAAGGTTATTGTGGAGACATTTCAGTTACACATACTGTAACCCGGAATTATTTATTCAATTTACAACACTACAATATTTTGGAAGAAGATAAGGATTTCTTTGAAGATCGAATATTATCAGAAGCTGCACTCCTGACTTTCATTTTTCATAACTGAAACTATGACATGGAAAATATTTCAAAATTTAAGCTCTCACTTCATAGAGACTTATAAAGCAAAGGCATATATCACCATACAATTTTGTTGTAAATTATTATTAAATTGGTGAACTGTGGGTATTTTGTGAAGCTAGTAAAATATTGTAAATTCTTATAATTAATCTTGAAAATAGTTATTGTTAATGTTTCGCTGTAACTCTTTTGCTAATTTCTATGCTAAATCAATTATTAAAAGAATAACACATTGAAGTAGATTTTACAAAATCTACGTTCTAATGTGAGCTGACCGTAATACACACACACACACACACACACACACACACACACACTCACACACATACACACACACACACACACACACACACACACACACATATATATATATATATATATATATATATATATATATATATATATACATATATATACATATATATATATATATATATATATATATATATATATACATATATATATATATATATATGTATATATATATATATATATATATATATATATATAGATATATACATATATATATAAAGTATATGTATCGATATATGAAGTATATATATATATATATATATATATATATATATATATATATATGACTGTGTTGTAGTTAATTTCATTGTTACGAGCTGCCTAGAGCCCATGCTGACATTAGGCCTGCTTAATCTAACATCAACAACATTATTTGTAGAGTGGAAAAGGAAGAACAAGTATCTCCTTCGAAAAATAATTATAAACTAACAACGTTTTTCTCTTAATGTGCTTTTTCTATTCATATGTATCTCCTCTATATGATAAAGAGCAAGAGTCTGACTTTATATATGAATATAAATATAAATATAAATATAAACTTATATATATATATATATATATATATATATATATATATATATATATATATATATAGCCTATATATATACATATATATATATATATATATATATATATATTTATATACATGTTTATATCTATATATTTATGTATATGTATGCATATATGCATGTATATGTACACACACACACACACACACACATATATATATATATATATATATATATATATATATATATATATATATATATATATATGTATATATATATATATATATATATATATATATATATATATATATATATTACAAAGCTGATTTAATATGAGAGTAGATTATTTTATTCACGTATTTCATTTGTGTTTAGGAGATGTATAGCCAGCTCGTAAGGTGAGTTCTCGTGTAGGATTAAGAAAATGTGTGTAAATTGCATAAGACTGTCGTCATTCATATTCATTCAATTCCATATATGTAAATTTACTTTATTTTGAAGAATTAAATTTTCATTTCACGTAGTTTAGCTACGAAGTCTTATGTAATATGTTAAAAGGTATGCTGTAGGACAAATGCTAGGGATTGCATTATGTTTCCACGTGGTTAAATGTTGCATTAAGGTTCTAGACTAAAAATTATTTTTTTTTTTTAACGTTATGAGATGAGGTGGGCCTAGTTAGCTAGGAGGGTTGCCTTGTCAGGTGGCGATAGAAGCCTACTTCAAATCGGCTAAGTTAGCAACCCAACGTTTTGAAACGCCACTAGAGCCATGCCCCCATGCTTGGAGAATGCTGAACTGGAAGGGTCCAGAGTGATTAGGACTGCATATAAGGGCCCCATTGCCTTGGAGAGGCAAAGATCCAGCCTGACCCTCTGAAAGAGTCAATGTCAGACAGTATCTATCCAGCCACTACATAATTCCTCCCAAACGTGAATAGTCATTTCTCTCCAAGGTATACCGTGCATAGTGCTATTCAAACATTGGTGATATTATCATGTGTTTAATTTAAAAGTGAAGTCTGTTAATGTAAGTACATTTTGTATGGTAAAATGTTTGGGACTGGCCCTGTGAGATTTGGTTAAAAAGTGAAGTGTATTTATTTTTGCTTAACCATTCGGCAACCTTGTGTGAGCCCAAAGGTCGTAAGAGTAAAAGAGACATATATGTAAGTGTAAATCTGATTTATTTTCCATCATGTTAGTGCCATTTTATTTTCATTAATTGTCAAAATTAAACATTTTCATACATTAATTTCTAGTAAAACAAGTGTCTGTATAATTTTTAAAGTGTAATTTTGTTTTAGTCTAAGGCGTAGTTCAGATTTGAATATCGAGTGATTTATCTTTGGTATTATTGTTGAATTGTTATTTTTATAGAATATATTTATTTTTGTAAAGTGTTTATTACTTCAGTCAGTCCACAATAGTTAACTCAGTAACTTGCTCGTATCCCATGACTAAGAACCAAAGTAAGAGGTTGATTTAAGAATTGTTCCCGTTAAAAGTAAAGTAAGCACTCAGTTTGGTTTTGAGTGGAACGTAACAAGACCTTTAGATATTCAGTGTTCATATATATTATCGTCTGGGAGTTGCGTATTATTCTCAGAGCTCGGAGGTTTTCTCTTGTGTACCAGATTATGTAATATAAAGCAAGTGAGTCTGTGAGCTTGGGAATTTACGTAATTCGCTAGTTGTAATATATGTATATATGTATGTATGTATATATATATATACATACATATATATATATATATATATATATATATATATATATATTTTATTTATATATATATACACACACACACACATATATATATATATATATATATATATATATATATATATATATATATATATATACAGTAATCCCTCACCTATCGCGGTTAATGGGGACCAGAACCGACCACTATAGGTGAAAAACCGTGAAGTAGGTTCCCTCCCTAGTTTTGGAATACGTACGTTTTTTTGTGTAGATGTACATGTATATATAATAACATTAAGTGTATATTAACCCTATAAATGCATATGTTATCATTAGTATATTAAAGAATCATGTAAATAAATATTGATAATATAAATTATATAGGGTGAGTTCTGGACGAACCATATATATGGATGTACCGTACAAAAGCTCTTAAGACCACACATATTATTTTAAGCTAGTTAGCGTCTAAAGAGTGAAAGAGAAAATGGAGTTACACAGCTCTGTCCCTCCATTAGAGAACGGGAACTAACAGCGCATGAATGAAGAGAGTTTTTCGGTTTTTCTCATTCCGGATGTAATATTTTGTCTCTAAGTTATGATTTGTGGTGCTTATGAATATGCTAGGAGTGTGAAGGTTAGGTATTGTACACCTAAATATGACTATATGTGATGATATGACGAGGTTTTAGTGATATAGTACACCAGCTCTGTCGGTAAAGTTTGTTTACATTTCAATGACTGCCTGTGGATGTTCTGTACATCTTGGTTTTTAAATGTATGGAATCTCCACATGTAAAAAAAAATGTTTATGCTGTTTGTGTGTTGAACTCTTCTTTCATATAATATCAAGTAGGCAGGCTTCAAGCATGATTTTGTATGGTAGGCTGGTCTACATTATGTATTGCTAATATATCAGAGCATTAAAGTGTAAAAAACAGTTTCATACATTACATAATAGCCAAAATTGGCTCTGTCATCATGGAAACTTTAAAAAGTACTTATTTTTTCTTGCTTTAAGCCTTGTAAGCTTTATAAGGCAAAGCAGATAATGTAACCACATTTTTTTTTCTCAACTTTTTGTGTAAAAAAGCAAGATGAAAATCAAATCACATTCTTTATTTCAACATAGTTACATATTTATGTTGCAAATCATTTAAAATCAACATCGGGGTCTATTTTAATGGAAACACGGCAGGGAGAGTTGCTGGGTAAAGCGTCTCGGCGGCTCGGCCAATCAGCTTGCGAGATTCTGGAGCCGAGATGGCCTGCAAATCAGAGAGGTGGATTTTAAGTTGCGCGCCATCTCTGTGTTGATACCTGATATTCTACTGTACTCTCTGCCTTCTGCTAGCGCCCACGTAACTCTCCAACCATTTTTTCAAATTTTTATGAATATTTTTGAAAATCTATTTATTACATAATAGCCAAAACTAGCTCTGTCATCCTGGAAACTTTAAAAACTACTTATTTTTAATTTGTTTTAAGCCTTGTAAGCTTTATAATGCAAAGCAGATAATGTAACCACATTTTTTCTCAACTTTTTGTGTAAAAAGGCAAGATGAAAATTAAATCGCATTCTTTATTTCAACATAGTTATCTATTTATGTTGCAAATCATTTAAAATCAACACCGTGGTCTATTTTAACGGAAACACTGCAAGGAGAGTTGCTGGGTAAAGCGTCTCGGCCTCTCGGCAATAAGCTTGCGATATTCTGGAGCCGAGATGGCCAGCAAATCAGAGAGGTGGATTTTGAGTTTGTTCGATATTGATGCTTAGGTAGGAAGTTCTATTAACCATAATAATTACCTGGAACATAGATGAACAATCGTTAGTAATTATTTCTCAGCTGATCCCATCTCGTCGATGTGTGCTTGATGGATAATAAGACGTTGGTATTCTAAAAGATACCTTTAATGTATAAAAGACTACATTGTAATGTTCACTCTGTGACAGCTAACTCCCAAGTGCATATGGAGCGTCTTACACAAATCTGACAAACCAAAACATTGCTAAACAAAAGAGCATTGCTCTGAAAAGACTTAAATCCTACTCCAGTACAAATCATAAAGAATCACATTCTATCTTTGAGGTAACCAACAAATGTTTGAATCCTAATACCAAAACAAATCATTACTCTTATGTATAAAGCATAACATGTCTTATTCATGCAATATGATGCAATGTTGCGCAATACCTGCAGCACTTGAAATAATATAGTACATTACAATAATACATAACAGAGTTGCGCGCTATATCCATGTTGATACCTGATATTCTACTGTACTCTCTGCCTTCTGCTAGCGCCCGTGTAAATCTCCCACCATTTTTTCTAATTTTTTATGAATATTTTTGAAAATCCGCGATGCACTGACACTGCGAAACTTGAGCCGCGAAATGGCGAGGGATTACTGTATATATATATATATATATATATATATATATATATATATATATATATATATATATATATATATATATATATCCTGTCACACTGAGTGACACTGCCAAACATATGACTATATAATCTCTCCCATCTCTCGCATGAGGGGAAGAGGGAGTAGTCTTACCCTGAATAGAGGGGGTGATGTGATGTCAGGAGAGAATTTCACATTGAATAAGTTAATATATGTATGTGATTACCTATTTTATAAGTTTTGTTCATTAATTAAACGATAGAGAGACAAATAAAATCAGTTGATTTCGTAGAGTTGTTGTAAAGAAAGAGACTAGAATCAAGAGAGAGGAGAGTGTCAAGGTATTGCGCGAGTTAGATGTTGACATTGTAGTTTTGATAGACATAACAAATCACCAGCAATCACAGTGAAAGGTTTCCCCTTCTTCCCCATCTTGGAGCGTGGCCCCCACACCAAGAGCCATGTGACAGGCACTTAATTAACTTTTAGAAATGGGTTAAGTTGGCCTCAAGAAATAGGTGAGAAGTCCAGTTAAAGATGACCTTTTGCCTTTCAACCAAGAGGTGAAAAAACCACTAACTCCTACCTGACACGAGGTAGGAGGAATATTTCAACGTGTCCATTTGGATGACACATGTCTTAGACCGAGTTCCTTCCTGCCTGAATTGGGAACCAATGGATTTCGCAACTCACAGCAAATAGAAGTTCCAATTCACGGTTGTAGCCTCCAATCTTCAAGAGAATTCATTTTGTTATCAGTTTGTGTACTAACTCTTTAAATGTAGCAGAGATTTGTAAAAATCGTTGTTCACCAAAGTTCACTTAGTAAAGACACGAAAACTAAACAGCATTTTACCATCACCCCACACACTTTTGCGGGACTTAAACTTATTCGATTAAAGAATGTCATTGTTGTATTGAAGCTATTCAACGATCATTCTGCCCCAAGTAGCTTCACAGTACCCCGAGAGGTAGTCAGGAAAGGTTAAATGTTTAGTGTCGAGATTTTAGAGAAGACCTGTATATATATACAGTATATATATATATATATATATATATATATATATATATATATATATATATATATATATATATCTATATTTTTGGGCTCAAGCCATGTCGTCCTGATGGAAGTTCCTATAGGGTAGCTTCCTAGTGTATATTACAACTACGGCGATATTCCCAGAGAATTTACCTTAAGGTACCAGAATTCTAACTCCTGGAGCGAATATCCCTAATGAAAGGGATATCACGACATATCAGAGGACGTATTCTTGACACGCCACATGGCAATCTGCACCCCAAACAGAGATTACGTATCGAGGGGTCAATTGGCAAGAAACGAAAACGGGAAAGAAAAAGGGGGAGCCGCTCCCAAGGCTCCCTATTCTCCAGTTTCGTAAGCGTGCCTGGCGCCAATCCTGGCGCCATCTGTATTCCTTTTTGCGTAGCTTAACAACTCGGTGTTTTTTCCTGTGTTTCTCGCAAATCTTGGATTTATTCAGCTTTTCATGACTTTTCCAACTTCGTCGGCCTCTGATAAGTTGAGTACCATTTCTTTTATGTATAAATGTAGGCTCTTGGTAAATTTTTAAGTGATTAATAGGATTAATCTTTGTTACAAGACCCGTAGCCTACCGGAGGCGTCATGGACGCTGTCGCTCACTAGGTATGAGTTTTAGTTACCCAGAGCGACATTCCCGGTTGTTTTGCTTTAATAAAATTTTACCTATTTAGCGTTACATAGGATTTCCTTTCGTGCTTTAGTATTATTTTGGCGAAGTATTCGCCAACTCTGGCCTACGCTAGGCCATGTAGCCTAGTCGTTTGGTCCTAGTACTTCCTGCATGATTTTGGTTTTTCCGAGTGTATTAAAATTTTATTGAAGTTTTAGGCTGTTTTTTATACATTTAAGATTATGTTGAATATTTCCAAGATAGTATACGAGTGAGTTTCGGTGATTTAGGTAATCGATTCTCTTGGTGCCTAGGCTAAGTTGCTTATGGAGCCTTAGTATACTTTCTCATACTCCCCGGTTGCTTTCTTTTCTTCGGAGAAGGTATGCAATCCCTTTCCCTCTGTTTAAGCCTTGGGCTTATCCCTAAGTGGTTTATCTGAATTAACTTTCGATAAAACTATACTGGGGTGTTACTGTACCTTCCTGTTCCAGTAAGTCTGGTTTCAGAGAGGGGCAGAACAAAAGAGTTTTTAGTCTGAGTCTGTGTTTGTCTGGCTTGGGGTAGAGTCTCCCTCGCTGGCCTGACACAGACATAGGAGGCTTAGCCTCCTTAGGTCACTACCGAAGGTTTCTGTACGAGATGATTCCTTCTTTTGTGATCTAGCAGACTAGTCCTTGTTGCTGTTCTCGGGGGAGAATAAGATCCTTTCCCTGGGAGTAGCAACACCTTCCTTGCTTTGGTTCTTTGGGAGCTGGCACGTATTGCTGGCCTCCCTCCTTGGATCTCCCTTAGGCTAAGATGAGTTTTCTTGGCTGTGGGTGATCCTTCACTAAAGCAAGGTTGGTAGGACCCTCTTTTGTCCCTTCCCCCTCTATCTCCGTAATGGCCTAGCCATTACAGTTCTGTACGTCATTCTACATCTGGACCTAGGATAGGTTAGGATGTGGAATTGACTCAGTCCCTTGCCGGCCGGCAGAGTCTGCCGGCCGGCAAGGGTCTTCTGCTTTGAGTGCTGCCCGGACCTCCCTTGGTCCCTCATCCATGCCTGCCTGTAGAGCCAGACGGCATTGGTCAAGAAGCCTGAATTAGATTCTCCCCTTCCTTATATGCACTCTTTCGGATTGCTGGGCTTGGAGGTAGTTTACGCTCTTATCCCGGCATCCATTCTGTTTTCTTCTAGTGCTGTACCCGACCCGGCTGCCGGCCTATGAGGCCGGCAGCCGGGCAGTCGTAGTCCTCTGGTTCTTTTGCTGCCGGCCGGCATCGGTTGTTTACCTTTGTCGGCCGGCTAATGTCAGCCCTTGTCTGCCGGTCGCTAGGAGCAGTGGCCGGCCGGCACAGGCATTTGAACCAGCATTCTGCCGCCTTATAGCTGTTAAGTAGTATACTTTAAAGCTAGTTATGGTGTGTGCCGGCCGGAGCACTGTGTGTTCTAACACTTTTGTGTTGTCTTGCACAGCCCTTTGCTGTTGCCTTACAGATAAGAAAGTGAGTTCTTTCTTGTCTATTATCCAGGATTTTAAAATCATTGCTTAGGTGTGAGCTCCACCTGTTTCCTCTGGAAACTTGGCATTGGTTATTCTAGAAGAGATTAACCATTCGATTTTATTATCTGGAAGGCTGCAGCAATTGGTTGTGAGGGAAACACAAGTGTGTGTCTTTCCTTTCTGAATTGTTATGCTAAACTGTGCATATCCAGTGATACATAGTTCACTTGATACTCATGGAAATTTTCTTCTCTTTGCAGGAGGTACGTCCGAAGTGCGGAAGTGCTTTCTGCAACGTCCGCAGTAAGAACCTCTGCGGACATGGATTATGTAGGAGACACGCAGCATGCGCTGTCTCCAAAGGTGAGCTCCGGTATTGGGACCCCCAGGTATGTACCGTGTGCTCTAACCTGATTACTGAAGCTTTTGATTCCCCTAGGACAGCGGAATCAAGGGATATAGCAAGGGGGAAGCTTCGCACCTGGGTATGGGGCTTCCAGAAGAACACCTCTGGACCTTATCTTCCAAGTGAGAAGATGAGGGCTTACCTTTTCCCTAGGGCATCAGCTGATGCAGTGATTCCCCAGCCTCAAGAGGAGATCCCCCTAGTTCAGATCCAGGTGGATGCTGAAGTGGCGGTCGCCGTGCAAGACATCCAGTTGGGCGACAGGATGTCAGACGTGTCCGAGCGTCTGGAGGAAGACCTCCTGGCAGGAGGCCAGGATGAAGATCAAGCCCCAGACATCGTAGAGGAAGAAGGGGGCCCCAGAAAAGGCTCAATGTGAAAGACCTTCCCTTGTGCTCAGATGCTAACCCGTGGAGATTTGCCGAGCACATGCCGATGACGACTGGAAAGATCGTCATGTCGGATAAGCTGGGTTCAGTCCCCCTTGAGGAAGTGGAATTCTGGCCCAGCAAAGGGTCATATCCGGACTGTTATGTCCGGTTGAGGAAGGAACCAGCTTCAAAGGAGAAGACAGAGCCGAAGGAGGTCATAGTGATGGACCATGCTAAGGCTTAAGCTTTGCGTTCATCTTCGATGAAAGAGAGGGGCTTCATAAACTCAAAAGTTACTGCATTGAGTAAGAAGCTCCCTTCCTTTGTGTCCTCTCCTGCTAGAGCCTTCCCCTTTTTGCAGAAAGGGTTTGCGGCTGTATTAAAAGCAGTCGAGGCTGGCAAGCCTTGCCCCTCCCTGGAGGAGTGTAAACCCTTGTCGCTGGCCCTACCCATGGACCACAAGGACTGGAAGGACGTCCATCTTACCTTCTCAGTCGGGAAGTTGGAGGCTGATATTGCCGGATGTCAGTTCGGTGAGAACCTCCCTAAGCTGTCTGACTTTCTTTTGCGGAGAGAGCTCGAGACAAAAGAAAGACTGGCTGCCTCAATGTCTCTTCAGACCACTCTTGAGACGATGGCAAATGACCCCAAGGTCCATGAAATGTTCATGGTAGTGGCCAAGATTCATCTGGCCACAGTGACGAAGGATCTTTACAGCTTCGTCAGGGCGAGGAGAGCTTGTAGGGAGTTCGTGTTCACCTCGGCTACGGTGAGGCACGAGCCAAGGAAACTAATCTCCTCCAACATTTGGGGCAAAGACCTTTTCCCTAGCGAGTTGGTCAAAGAAGTTGTGGATAAGGCCGCCACGGAGAATAGAAATCTTCTCCAAAAGTGGGGCCTGTCTATCAAGAGAAAGTCTTCCCCGGATGAGGGTCCCCAACCGAAGAGGAAGACTAAAAGGCCTAGGCTACCGTCTCGGCCAGCCAAGCCAGTTGAACAGTAACAGCAACAGCAGTTGCCGATGCCTTCAGTGCCCCAGATGGTGGCACAAACCCCGACCACTTTCCAGTGGGTACCCCAGGCCGTGTCGACACAGTCCACGGTGTTCACCCCAACGTTCGAAGGGCAGTCTACTTCCTTTCGAGCAAAGCCTAGAGGAGCAGCCAGAGGCTCGTCTAGGCGCCCCTCAAGGGGAAGGGGATTCAGGGGCGGTCGCGGTCGCGGTCGGGGAGGCAAGACCTCAGGACAGCAGTCCAAGTGAGATGATGCCGGTAGGAGGGAGACTTCAGAATTTTCCGGATCGGTGGACCTTCGATCCCTGGGCCCACAGCCTATTCAAGAACGGACTGGGCTGGAGCTGGTACAGCACTCCACCCCCGTGCCCTCGGTTTTTTCCAACACTCCACCCCCGTTCTGGAGGAGTACGTTCAAGAACGGTTGGAGAAAAATGTGATCCGAAGGGTGAAGTCCATCAAATTCCAAGGGAGGCTGTTTTGTGTTCCTAAGAAAGACTCGGAAAAGCTCAGAGTCATTCTGGACTTGTCGCCACTCAACAAGTTCATAGTGAATTGCAAATTCAAGATGCTAACACTGCAACACATAAGGACCTTACTGCCCAAGAGGGCATATTCCGTCTCCACAGACTTGTCAGACGCCTATTGGCACGTTCCAATCAACCGTCGACTCTCCCCCTACCTAGGGTTCAAGCTACAACGAAGACTATACGCCTTCAGAGCCATGCCATTCGGGCTAAATATAGCCCCAAGGATTTTCACGAAGCTTGCGAGCGTAGCTCTCAAACAATTACGCCTAAAGGGAATTCAGGTAGTAGCCTACCTGGACGACTGGCTGGTGTGGGCAGCATCCGAGACAGAATGCTTGCAAGCTTCCAGTCAAGTGATCCAGTTCCTAGAGTATCTAGGCTTCAAGATCAACAGAAAAAAGTCTCGACTTTCTCCATCTCAAAAGTTCCAGTGGCTGGGAATCCACTGGGACTTAATGTCACATCGTTTCTCCATCCCGGCGAAGAAAAGGAAGGAGATAGCGGGTTCTGTCAAGAGACTTCTAGATTCCGAAAGGATATCAAGACGCGAACAGGAGAGAGTACTGGGCTCTCTCCAGTTTGCTTCGGTGACAGACCCAGTGCTAAGAGCACAGCTAAAGGATGCAACCGGAGTTTGGAGAAGTTATGCATCATACGCGCGAAGAGATCTGAGAAGACCAGTTCCGCTTCGGCTACGTACTCTTCTCAGGCCTTGGTCCCAAGCCAGACATCTAAAGAAGTTGGTTCTTCTTCAGCCACCTCCCCCGTCGGTGACGATTCACTCAGACACCTCGAAGGAGGGACGGGGAGGTCACTCATCGGAAAAAAAGTCCAGGGGACTTGGTCCAAGCTATTCAAGACCTTTCACATAAACTTTCTAGAAGCTATGGCAGTGTTCCTTACCTTAAAGAAAGTCTCCCCGCGTCACTCGATCCACATAAGGTTGGTGATGGACAGCGAGGTAGTTGTGAGATGCTTGAATCGACAAGGATCGAGGTCACCACCTCTCAACCAGGTGATGTTGGCCATCTTCCGATTGGCGGAAAAGAAGAAGTGGTACCTGTCGGCAGTTCACCTTCAAGGAGTCCGCAATGTGACAGCGGACGCTCTATCCAGGTTCACACCGATAGAGTCGGAATGGTCCTTAGACGCAGGATCATTCTCCTTCATTCTGAACAAGTCCCAGAACTGCAGATAGACCTCTTTGCGACGAAAGACAACAAGAAGTTGCCCCTGTACGTGTCCCCGTACGAGGACCCCTTAGCGGAAGCAGTGGACGCGATGTCCCTCGACTGGAACAGATGGTCCAGGATTATCTGTTCCCTCCTCACAACCTTCTGTTGAGGGTCCTCAACAACTGAGATCCTTCAAGGGGGTAGCGGCAATAGTGACCCACAAGTGGTCGAACAGCGTGGGGTTCCCCCTGGCATTGGAACTACGACTGAAGTTTCTACCGCTACCAGATCCAGTTCTGACCCAGCGAGTCCAGAAGTCTTCTGTCTGCGCTTCATTACAGAAAACCCGGATCCTGCAGCTCATGATTTTCTCTCCCTAGCGGTGAGAAAGCGTTTCGGGATTTCGGAAGCCAGCATAGACTTCCTAGAGGAAAATAAGTGCAAATCTATTAGAAGGCAATAAAGTTCTGAAAGCCTACGCTAGGCTCCGACCTTCAGCACCTCCAAAGCCCATTTCATGGTCTTTAGACAAAGTTCTTCATTTCCCTTCTCTGTGGAGCATTGAGGAGGGTGCGTTAATGGATTTGACCCAAATATTTATTTTCCTATGTCCACTCGCGTCGTGGGCCAGGGTTAGTGAGATTGTAGCCCTCTCGAGAGAGGAAGGTCGTGTTCAGTTCCCGGATGGGGGAGAACTGAACCTGTTTCCGGATCCTTTGTTTCTCACCAAGAATGAGTTACCCACCTACAGGTGGGGTCCCTGGAGAATCTGCCCTCTGAAAGGAGATGCATCTCTATGTCCAGTAGAATGCCTAAAGGTCTATCTTCATAGAACTTCAGACTTCTAGGGTGGTCAACTATTCAGGGGAGAAACATCAGGCTCAAATTTATCACTGAATCAACTCAGGGCGAAAATCGCATATTTTATTCGCAGAGCGGATCCTGACAGTACACCCGCAGGTCACGATCCGAGGAAAGTTGCTTCATCCTTAAATTTCCTTAATTGTATGGATTTTGAACATTTCCGTTCATACACTGGCTGGAAGTCTTCCAGAGTGTTCTTTCGCCACTATGCGAAGCAAGTGGAGCAACTAAAGAGTTCTGTGGTAGCAGTGGGTTGCGTCGTTAACCCTGCTGTTTAACTCTGCGAGGAACAGTGGTTTTAATTGGGACAATTAATTCCAGGTGAGTGTGTAGTTACATTCTGTGCTACAAACTAAGTGAGGGCACTGAGGTGCCCACGTTGACTGTTCCACTTCCAAAGGTGAACCTAGCATAAGTACAGACATGTGTGCCGAGCGTTTCTAACGCTAATGTAACTGATTAGTAATACAGACTTTTCTGACCTTCATACCTCGGTATGTTAAAAGTGGCACTAAT
>NC_090733.1:68647840-68675340 GCF_036898095.1 Palaemon carinicauda
TGACACGAAATATTTGGCCTCTCAATTGCCTATTTCGTTTCGGTCGAATACTGATCATGTACATCAAGAACGTTATATGTAAATGTTCAATCTGATGGAAATTAAACAATGCAAATAAGAAAACTGACAAAGGATAAATGTTTCGACTGTCATAAGGGCGTAAGATATTACATAATGATGCATGGTCGGAGGCGATGAGTCAGACGAGTTTTTAAACTCGAAGAGGATTTATTATCCAAGTTCATTTTCACAATTAAAATGGGCAGAAATCTTCTTCAAAGCGAGTGAAACATAACTCTAAATCTTGAGGGTGCATAACAAAAGATTAAATAAGTTTTCGCTGACATTTAAATGATTTCATCAAATACAAAGGTATTTACTTTTAACTTGTACACACACGGGGAGAAGGGACACCAGGAGATAGTTACATGACACAGTTTATAAAACTAATAGAAGCTATCAGACGTCTTACGTCCGCCATGGCCGTGGTAGGCTCATCATGGCGGGTGGGCCTAGTGAGGGTTGCCCACTCACCAGCAGGATTCGAACTCAACTACTGTTTCTCGCACTTACTGTGCTTTCTTATTTCCCCTACATTTCCGGGGGGTCTAGGGCTTGTCATGCCTATGGGTGGCAGGTGACATAACCGCACCATACTCTACGCTTGGAAACGTTTGCAGGAAAACACAGCGATGAGTCACAGATGAAATCATGGATATGTGTGACAAAAGGAGAGAACTGAAAAAGAACAAGACCACACCCACCGGAGCAACAGAGTACAGAGAAATAAACCGCAAGATAAGAAAAAGCATGAACCAAGCCAAAGAAGATTGGATTGGAAAACAGTGTACAGAAATTGAGGAAAAGCTGGAGAAGAACAACAGTAGGCGAGCGTTCCAAATCGTGAAAGATCTAACAAAAACAAAGCAAGCACGAGTCAGTACCATCCAAGACAAAGCAGGGAACTGCCTCACGGAAGAAGACATACTCAAGAGGTAGACAGAGTACTGTTCCGACCTTTACAACTACCAGACCAATGGAGATTCCAATGTAACATCGTGCCACAAATCATCTAACAAAGACGACTTCCCAGTACTGAGAGAAGAAGTGGAGGAAGCGATCAGATCGCTAAAACATGGAAAAGCTGCAGGAGTAGACAACATCCCTGCAGAACTTATCATGCAGGACGGAGAGACAGTGACTGACATCCTCACTAGCATCTGCAACAAGATCTGGCAGACAGGTGAATGGCCCACACCCTGGACACAGTCCCTCATCATCACGCTTCCCAAGAAAGGCAACTTACAGCAATGCCAAAACTATAGAACGATTAGCCTTATCAGCCACGCAAGCAAAGTGATGTTGAGAGTCATTCTGAACCGACTGAGACCCCAGGCAGAAGAGATCATTGCCGAAGAACAAGCTGGGTTTAGAAGAGGAAGGAGCACAACGGAACAGATTTTCAATCTTCGAGTTCTGTGTGAGAAGTACAGCCAACACCAGCAAAACATCTTCCACGTGTTCATTGACTACAAAAAGGCATTTGACCGCGTGGCATGATGCCCTCTGGGCCATAATGAACAGGTACAACATGGGACAAAAACTGATACAGACGATCCAATAACTGTACAATAAAGCAACCAGCGCGGTCCTTGCCTAAGGCAAAATAGGCGAATGGTTCCACACTTCAGTAGGTATCTGCCAAGGCTGCCTTCTGTCACCAACCCTGTTCAACATCTTCCTTGAACAAATTATGACAGATGCACTCGAAGATCATGTGAGCACAGTTAGCATCGGAGGACGAACAATCAGCAACCTTCGGTTTGCTGATGATATTGACGGCCTGGCAGGGAACGAAGATGAGCTGGTCAACCTCGTGAAATATCTGGATGAAACATCAACCAGATACAGAATGGAAATCAGTGCTGAAAAAACAAAGCTAATGAGAAACAGCGACGAACCAATCAAAGCAAAAATTGTGGTCGGTGGTCAACAACTTGAAACAGTCCAACAATTCAAGTACCTTGGTGCAATCATCAGTCAAGAAGGATCCAAACCAGAAGTCCATGCAAGAAACACGCAAAAATAGCGGCGCTAACAAAACTGAATCCAATCTGGAAAGATAAAAACATCGCTGTCAAATCCAAATTGAGACTATTGCATGCCCTAGTCATTTCCATCCTTCTGTATGCTTGTGAATCTTGGACACTGACGGCAGAGATACAGAGAAAGATCAAAGCTGCAGAAATGAGATGCTTCAGACGAGTGCTTGGCATCTCGTACATTGAGCATGTCACAAATGAAGAAGTCAACAGAAGAGTGAGACAACACTTAGGACGCTATGAAGATCTGCTGTCCACAGTGAAGAGGAGAAAACTAAAATGGTATGGCCACACAACAAGATCAAGCGGCCTGTCCAAGACAATTCTCCAGGGAACAGTTCAGGGGAAGAGGAGTAGAGGGCGGCAGAGAAAGAGGTGGACTGACAACATTGCTGAATGGACAGGAAAAACCTTCGTCCAGACCCAGGCACTCGCACACAACCATGACAAGTGGAGGCTCCTATTGCGGTGTTCCACCGTGCAGCGCCCCTACGATCCTGGTGGATTATGGGATCGGTAACGGTAACCCCTCTCCCCGGTGTACCTGTTGACATGGGAACGGATTCAGTACACGTGTGCTTGGATCACCAAATACCATTATACCAAGCAAAAATGAAAGCGGCTTGAACTACTTCCCAAAAACCCATGGATCAGGGAGACAAGGTGATAGCTCGGCAACATCTGCCCTACTTTCTGCACATTTACTTTACTGCTTAGCCTTTGATTAAAACAATATATTTGTCCGTGACAAACTCCCCTCCACCTGACTCAAGGCTCTCCCGAGTCTTCCAAAATTTAAAACTACTTTAAAACAAAGCAAAGGCCATTAACTTTCAAGGAAAATTATCAAAACAAAACCCCACTGAAAATTACTCTACTCAAAACAAAGTCTCCATGATCCTTGGGAAGCCTTGTTCACCCCCCAACAAAGGTGAAAAAGACTTAAATTAAAAATTCGTATGAAATAATCAACACATTTCATAGAAAATGGAAACTGGTGAACAATTATCGATAAAAAAAATTAAATTCACATCTCAATCTCATCAAAAATACTCATTATCAGTGAACACATGTTAAAAAACAATTCAAAAAGAGAATTAATCATCAATCAACACTACACATGTTTGTAGTCATGATATACATACTTTGTATATAACCATGTATGAATATTACATATCTTATTAAGAAAACATTTCATAGAGGACTGTGACTGCAAAGTTACAATTCATACAACAGAAATTAACCTTTGTATTTAAAAATACTTAACTCTTCTAAATCCTACAGTCCATTAGTGGACGCAGTCATTGTACAAAAAGAATTAATGCCCTCATATGTCAAGCCTACTCTCTGGGTCATTCATTGGACTCTCAGTCTGAAAGAGATATAAGATATAGTACTGGTAAAAATAAAACATTATACAGTGATACCTCGGTACTCGACCATAATCCGTTCGGGATCAGTGTTCGACCTCCGATTTGTTCGAGTACCGAAACCTTTTTTCCCATAAGAAATAATGGTATTTAATTTTCTACGTTCCTACGCACTCCAAAATGCCCAAAATATTAATAAAACGTATACCTAAACAACAATGATTATTTAAATGTGTACGAAATTGGTCGGAAAACTATATAGAACAATTTTAAACCATTTACTGTACATACCTTTGAGCAGCAGTTCGATGGCATACAGGAATGGATGTGGAGAGGATGGAAGGGGGAGGTTACTGCTTGGAAGGAGAGTCCCCTTCCATGATGTGGCTGGGTAGTTCTCCTTCAGGGGTTTTTTCTCTCTGCAGTAAAAGGTAGGGCAAATCTCTTTCAGGGGTTTTTTTCTCTTCTGTTTCTCTTCTTTGGAGGGGAATCAGGCTGGGATGTAGCAGCTCTCTTTTTTTTTTTTTTTTTTTGTGAAAAACATGTCAATTGTCAGCTGCTTCTTTCTCTTCTCCACTATTCTTCTTAAGTGAGACATAACATTATCATTAAAGATGTTCACTGCCCGGTTTGCTACTGCTGTTTCTGGGTGATATTTTTCCACAAGAGCCTGCAACTCTCCCCACTTCGAACACATGTCATTTATCACTGAACTCGGAACCTCCTCTCTTACATCCTCATCTTCTGAGGATTCCAGCTCCCCAATCAAATCCTGCTGCTGTTGTTGTTGCAGGTGCAACAATTCTTCAATGGTCAACTTAGTAGAGTGGCTATCAACAAGTTCATCAATGTCTTCCCTGTTGACCTCAAGCCCCATACTCCTGCCCATGCCAACAACTTCATCAACGACAACAGTGTCCTCAGAAATAACAGTAGCAGTACTTGAACCCGCCTCTGATTGGAAACCCTCAAAGTCCCTCTCTGTTACACATGATGGCCACAGCTTTCGCCAGGCAGAGTTCAATGTCCTATAGGTTACACCATGCCAAGCTTGGTCAATCATGTTCACACAGTTGAGGATACTGAAGTGATCCTTCCAGAATTCCTTTAAGGTCAACTGTGTATCACTAGTCACTTCAAAACACTTTCGGAAAAGGGCCTTGGTATACAGTTTTTTAAAGTTTGAAATGACCTGTTGGTCCATGGGCTGGAGTATGGGAGTAGTATTGGGGGGCAGGAATTTAATCTTGATAAAACTGTACTCTTCTTTTTTAAGTCTTCCTCTAGACCTGGAGGGTGTGCAGGAGCATTGTCCATCACCAGTAGACAGTTCAATGGCAAGTTCTTTTCAGTCAGGTATGCCATAACCTGGGGGGGCAAACGCTTCGTTGATCCACTCACTAAAGAATTGTCTTGTGACCCAAGATTTAGTGTTAGCGCGCCACATAACTGATAGTGCACTTTTCAAGATATTATTTCTTTTGAAGACCCGGGGGTTGTCCGAGTGGTACACTAATAAGGGTTTAATCTTGCAATCGCCACTAGCATTGGCGCACAGCAGCAACGTCAGTCTATCTTTCATTGGCTTGTGACCTGGCATCTTCGTCTCGTCCTTGGTAATGTAGGTATTGGCCGGCATTTTCTTCCAAAATAACCCGGTCTTATCGCAATTGAAGACTTGCTGCGGGATCAAATTTTGTTCCTTAATGTATCGGTCGAATTCGCCAATGTATTTTTCAGCTGCCGCCTGATCCAAACTGGCTGCCTCCCCATGCCTAGTCACATGGTGAATACCAGTTCTGTTCCGGAATTTCTCGAACTAGCCCCTGCTTGCTTTAAAAGTAAATGACGAATCACTTTCACTAGTACTGGCACTTTTCTTCACCTATTCTTCATAAATATGAAGAGCTTTCTCGCAAATGAAAGCTTCACTTATACTTTCCCCGGCCAACTTCTTTTCTTTAATAAATATAAGGAGCAACTTTTCCATTTCCTCAATTACTTGTGGCCTTTACTTACTAATTGCTGTCACTCCCTGTGCAACATTAGCTTTCTTTATCACTTCCTTATTTTTCAAAAAGGTCGAAATGGTCGACTTCGCCATGCCATACTGTAAGGCTAGATCAGACACTCGTACACCATTCTCGTATTTTACAATAATTTCCTTCTTCAACTCGATCGTTGTTCTCACTGTTTTCCTCTTATCCTTCCCCTTATCACTAACTTTCTTGGGGCCCATTATTATCGGCAAAAAAAGACAATAAAACGCACGAAATCACAATAAATTCTCAACACGTGTTGTCGGACTGACGCTCTCTCTTGAAATGATGCTACCCTACCAAGCGAGAGTAGCCGAGATGGCCGCTCATCTCACTCGGCCACGCGTTCGGCTGTTCGAGTTCCAATTTTTTGTTCGAACACCGCGCAAAAATTACTCGAATTTTTTGGTCGAACTCCAATTTGTTCGAATTTAGAGCCGTTCGACTACCGAGGTATCACTGTACATTCATTAGGTTCTAACCCCAAAACGATCGTTGCTAACAAAAAAACTCTCAAATTACCTAAAACAAAAGTTTCACACACAAAAAAAACAATTCCTCAGAAAACCAACACATGTGCACATATCCTAAATAGTCACTTTCCATAGATACTTTCGTATCTCCTGGGTAGACATGGATCCACTACAGTTATTATCAAACAGTGACAATAAGAGCTATTAAATATGGCCATAGTACATAGAAAAAAAACATGACATATGTTATTAGTCACAATATTCTCATATAGCTATATCACACTAGCAAAAGTGTTTACAAACCAAGGAACTAGTACATAAAAAAGGAAAAAAAAAAAAAACAGCTGTGTCAAAAATTAATTAATGCATATCACCATCAACAGTTAACTAACTGTATCATACTTACAAAAAGTATCATAGTCAAACAAAGCTCTGTTCCTCCACTCGGAACACTTTTGCAGACTTCTGCAAATATCCATGCAAAAGAAAGCAACAAAATGCCAAAATGGTACCATTACAACTACTCATTTGAGCTATGCATATACTCTGCACTAAGTAAGGCATTCCTGGGATCCCCGGAACCATCCCCACTGCTGAGGTGTTCCCCACGCCTCCGCGTTCATTGCACGAACTTTGGCGCCATTCTTCCTCAAAGCCTCTTGCTTAAGGACAACAAAGCAACCTCTCCTAAGATAGGGTCCGCCAGCATAAAGAATCTGGCCTCCTTTCTTCCTTTCCACCGGGGTCAAGTAGGGCATCGAAACAGAACACCAGTCCAACCAGACGGTGAAAAAAGAAAACAATTCTTCAGCATCCACAACAGGAATGTCCAAATTCCCAAGTTTCAATCAGCACCTGCCAACTCACAACAAGAGACATAAAAAAACTCTAAGGGCATCTCAATGCCCAAGTAGAGAAAGTCTGTCTCTCTCTCTCTCACTTTCTGTCTGTCTATCTCTCTCTCGCTCTCTGTCTGTCTGTCTGTCTGTCTCTCTCTCTCTCTCTCTCTCTCTCTGACACGCTTTTCCCAAGCGTGCCGCATGACGTCCTCGTCATCGGGGCTATGTTTTCAAATTTTCTATGCCCAATCATTCAAACTCCAATCTAGGCAAACTGCCGACCCAATGCTCGCATCACAACCGAAAACAAGCTTTCTGACAGAAGTTTCTCAACAGAGACACAACCTACATACAGTGCTTTCACAACAGCGACATTCCCATCTTGCGTTGTCTCATCTCTTTTGCTCGCGCTTAAATTAAGCCAAACTCAAACTCTGTCAAACAAACAACAATCATTCTAGGACACTTATTCACCCAAGCTGACCTACATCACGCAAACAAAGGCTCTTGCGTTACCATCACATCATCATTACCTACTTCGCACTTTATAGCCCTAAGCCATGTAGGCCTGGGTCTTCCTATTCTTCTAGTGCCTTGTGGAGCCCAGTTAAATGTTTAGTGAACTAATCTCTCTAGGGGAGTGCAACAACGCACCACAGAGAACTAGTTTGAAACCGAAACTTCCTAGTGCAATTACGAATAGGGAAAATCTTTCCGATCAGACCTACGTTAATTCCCAAACAACAAAGAACACAAGGTGAAAAACGTAAATTTACGTTAAAACTTGAGGCTACAGAATTTCTTCAAAGTCAAAAACTGTTCCCAAATTACGTTAAACTTTATCCAGAACATAACAAATCCTTCATAACCTGTCACCAAGGTCAACAAAAAAAAAGATATCTTTAATCAATTTCCAGAGAAAAAAACTCAAAGAAAAACTTTCTTACTTCCCTACCCTTAAGGGACAATCATTAGCCAAATAAACCAATTCTCTCTCATTTTTTCCACAGAACTATCTCACAAAGCTCTGATACCATCAGACACAAAGAAACAAATTCCCCCTCAGTCATCTCCACTTTTTTTTTCTCTCTTTTCTTTTTATTCTGCGAACACATTGACGCCGCTCCTGCGCGTGCGGAATCTCGCATCTCTCTCTCTCTCTCTCTCTCTCTCTCTCTCTCTCTCTCTCTCTCTCTCTCTCTCTCTCTCTCTGCGCGTCTCATACCTTCACGCACACGTATGCAAACACAAACATTCGCACACACAGGGATTCACATGGGTCGAATTCTGCTGACTCAAACTCTCCAATAGTCACCAAAATCTTTCGTTCTCCCATCTTTCAGCGAGCAACGAACTTACAGCTAAAAACATCAGATAAAGAAAACAAAAAAAGACATAACATGCAAAAAATACTGAAACTATAAAAACAAACAGCTCAAAATCTCAAAATTACGTTCTTAACTTATACATAAAACAGGCATTACAGCACAAACAAAAAAAAGAAAACAAAACAGAGTACATAACAGAGTCTCGCTTGACCTTTGAGACAAGTCACTGAGACTTACATAACTCGGAAGGGCAATTAGCTAGCCTCTTATTGGTCTCTGAACGTACACAAAGCCATTAAAATACTAGGCTTTATCTCATGGATTCACCGAATCACTTAATTACAATCAAATCCACCTTTTATGTTATACTTTAGCACCAAAAACATATCCTTTTTTCTTAACACAATCTGACATAAAACAACTTTTTCTTATCAGACATTAATTAACTAACAAAGCAACGGTATGGCTACTTATTGTCACCTTCTAACCAGTTTTTTTTGTTGACATGATTCCCTCGATACTCAAAAATAAGTAGGCTAAATAACTTAAGAACTCATTACATGAATCAGAGTTTATTGCTTGACTTAGCTATTCTTCAAAACACAGGGCGCCTGTCAAGTCTTTTAGCACTACTGCTAAAATTACTGTGTCACTAATAACTGGTTTTACAATCATTCCGGTCCTTTACTTTATTCCTTGCCACAAAAAAGAAGAAAAAAAAAGAAAACCTACGGCAACTTGTTCGCCATTTCTCAAATTTTTCACATTACTTTTTTGTTCTCGCAAGTTAACTGGAACAGACAAACACATAAGAACTCAAATTCTCTTGTCCATATCCTGTTGCCGATCATTACCTAAAACAATCAATTTTTGTTCACTTGACACGATTTTTCCAAAACACACAATCCTATACAGAGTTAGAAAACAAAGATTTAAATCTGACCTTTAAGCAAAAAGAAATTCCGTTACTTGTCAAAAGCTTAGATTTCTTTCCAATACACAAAATAAAACTTATTCAAGATGTACTCTTTTAACAGTGGCTGTGACATCATAGTGCTTACCCAGGGAATTCACACGTCATCTCATTCGTTTCACCCATTTTTATTCATGGCTTCTGACTCTAATCGGGTAGGCCTACTCTTCAAACTTAAAATGCATTGGCACTCCCTGTTAAATCATTTGACATCATTTGCTTAAGATAATTTGTGAACAAAGCTTGGTGTCATCAATCACACCGAATACTGGTAAACAAATCACTTATGACACACTGTAACTAAAGGAAACTAAACGCAATTTTTTTTTTCAAATCTCCTACGCGATATCACTAATCACTTAACAACTGTTGACAACTGAACTCACATCTGTTATTATGATAACAAACGAATCTTCATTATTTAGGACAATCTCAGACTAGAACTGACAAACAATAGCTTAACTCTTTCTTTTGAAACATTTCATAACGATCTAAGTAGGCTAAGTATGACGTAAGAACAAACATTGTGACACAAATTTCCCAAATTACCAATGTACATAATTTACATTTCTTTCTCCATAATTTTACTAAGTACATACTCAAAAGGGAAATCATAAAGAACTTCATAAATTACGTCTTAACACAATTTACATCTTAAATTTCTTCTCTCGAACTAAACAACTTATTACTGTTAACACAGAATTATCTCAACATGTGACTTTTTTCTTTTCCAAAAATCACATTTAACATCTTTGACCAAGAGGTCTCAAAAAAACAAACTTAAACTACTATAAACCAAAGAAACTATGCAATGAAACTTATACCTCACACAGCATAAAGAACAATTTCTCATTTAACCACACAGCAACAAAATCAATCTGATTTTCTTCTTTTGTGAAGAGAAAAGTTAATCTTGACTCGAAGCTTTAACACTGAAAACATTTTACTCGACTAGTTAAATTCTTCAATCAAAACTAGTGTTCTGTCATTAACTTTAACATTATGTAAAGAAAACGGAATGATAGCTTCATTACTCTACACACTTTTACAAAATCTCAAAACTTATTAGTTACTCATAAAACTACAGATTTTGTACCATGTTGCTTTACTTATGTGTGGGTTGATTGCTGTGGGTCGCCTTGGGTCCCTTGTCCTACAGCTGCTGTCTGGGACCTCTTCCAATTTTCGGGATTGTCCTTGGCCTTTGTGGGCGCGCCATTTCTATCAATGTGCCAGCTGCTGTTGCTTCGACGACGAAATCCTCTATGGTTAATGCAATTAGAGGTCCTGGGTCGCCATTTCGGATGGCAAGTTTCGATGCTGTTGCTCCCGCGACCGGAAACTAAACAAACAGGAACATTGTCTTGTCATTCTCTTGATGACGAGTGTGTTTCCATACGGTTTCTTCCCTTGGATGCCGTCTGTCTCGACCCACTCGTCTCGACGGAAGGGCGCTAAGGTCTCCTCCCTGCAGGTCCTCCGTGGGTGACTAGTTCACAAAACTCCTCCTGGCTGCTACTGTTCTCCACATCATCGTCAGGATTTTCTTCTTTATCTTTCTAATGACATTTTCCATTCATCTTTTATCTTCTTTAGTTATGTTCTTCAACTTCTTTTTCTCCCGCGTTTTTCCTTTCCGCTTCTCCCAAAATGTCTCTTTCCTGCTTCTTGTGTTTCATCTTCATAACTCTTCACGTCTAAAGTCAATTATTTTGGTAGCGGCTGCACTCGATCTCATGCTCATCACACTTGTTTTTAATCCTCTTTATCCCACCGTAAAGCCACCAAATTTGTCATAAGAGCGTGGGAAATTACATAATAATACATGGTCGGAGGCGATGAATCAGACGAGTTTCTAAACTCGAAGAGGATTTATTATTAATGTTAATTTTCACAAATACAATGAGCAGAAATCTTCTTTAAAGCGAGTGAAACAGAGCTTTAAATCTTGAGGGTGCATAACAAAAGATCAAATAAGTTCTCGCTGACTCTTAAATGATTTCATCAAATACAAGGGTATTTACTTATAACTTGTACATTAATATTCACACGCGGGGAGATGGAACACCAGCAGACAGTTACATGATACAGTTTATAAAACTAATAGAAGCCATCAGACGTCTTACGTCCGCCATGGCCGTGGTAGGCTTATCATGGCGAGTGGGCCTATTAAGGGTTGCACTTACTGTGCTTCTTATTTCCCCTACATTGCTGGGGGGTCTAGGGCTTGTCTTGCCTGTGGGTGGCAGGTGACGTAACCGCACCATACTCTACGTCCCCTCTCCCCGGTATACCTGTTGAATGGGAACGGATTCAGTACACGTGTGCTTGGATCATCAAATACCATTATACCAAGCAAAAATGAAAGCGGCTCGAAGTGCTTACCAAAAACCCATGGATCAGGGAGACAAGGTGATAGCTCGGCAAAATCTGCCCTACTTTCTGCGCCTTTACTTTACTGCTTAGCCTTTGATTAAAACAATATATTTGTCCGCGACATATTAGGATATCTGAAATGTGGCTAAATGACTTCGACAAGCCTAAGATAGCAGAAATAACCAGTAAAACACATGCTTGTTTTCATATTCCGGGAAAGGGTAAGTTAGGTGGAAGGGTGGAGTTGGAAATTTTGTTCTCAAAGGCTATTCTCATCTCAAGATGAGAAAAAGAACTAGTGCAACAAGTTATCAATATATGGAAATGAACTTTACACACAAAAATAGGATAAAATATCTATCGTAATAGTTTGCAAACCTTCGATAAAAAATACAAATATCTTTCTTGAGGAGTTCGTTGTGCCCATTGGGATGATTGACATGAAAAAAAAATAGGCATTTGAGGAGGTTTCATTCTTTGCATGATGGCGTATTAAATCGCGATGCTTCAGCCTTTAGTAAGTTATTGAAATCATATCAATTGATTGTGCATAAGTTGCATCTAGTTTTGAGTGATGAAATGAATAAAATAGTGTCAGATAGGCTATTAATGTGGAAAAGAAGTACACAATTTCTCCAGTGCACAAGCTCATAACTTTTAGAGTACCTTCACAGAAACACGCGCTGCTAAAGAAAATAAGCCTCAGAAATAAATCAAAATTCTCCCCTTGTGTATTTTTAATGAAGTTACAAAGAAAATAGATTATGCTATCAATATGCCCTGCAGTCATGTTAAACAATGTTTATATGTGTTGATTGCTTTATAACTACAGTCTATATAATAAGGTGAGCAAAAATTATGATACCATGTGTCTACTGATAGAAAAGTCTATAACTGTTAAGGATAGATCTCCTTGGTTCGATGTGGAGACTAGAAAAAAAAAAGTGGAATAGGTTAACAACTGAAAATGCATGGGTGGAATATAAAACCAGGAAGTTCCAATATAATCACCTATTAAAGAGGGAAAAAAAAAACAACTGAATATTATAAGAAAAAAGAAATGCAGGGAAGGCAGCGACAGGCTTGAATAAGTTATATTGTCTCCTAAATGATGTAATGAGAAAATCAAATAAAACAGGGGGCTCCCGGGTGGGTATAGCGATCAAGAAATGTCTAATAAATTTCTAGAATTAAAAACAAATAGAAAATATAATTGGATCTCTTAAAGGTATTCCATATCTGATTGGTGTTGTATCTTACAAATAGGACTTGTAAGGACACAGCTCCCTTCGTCATCCAGAAAATCAACAAACTGTTTATCTATTTGAATTCTCCTTTCGCCACACCGTGGTTTCCCATATATATGTATTCCGTTCTATCAGAGCTACATTTTGACAGATGTATTATTTTATTATATGTTTCTGTTAACTCATAATTCGTATATTTGTAAGTGTAAGAAAACACATATTTTGGCGGGCAATTCAATCTGATTTGGCACCAGCGCCATCCTACCTTTCCGTCCGCACCTTGTAATATACTCCCACGCACATTTGAATAAAGTATCAGTTGATCTTGGTGACGCTTGTCTCAGTGTCCTTACAACTGGTGACCCCGGAGTTGAAAGTAGCATCAGCGGTTTTGGCTTTGCCATTAACGGACTTATTACGGCCATGCTACCTTCTCTATACTCTGTTACCTTAGGCGTAAGCCTTCCTTTGGTTCTCCCACACTTCGGTGCATGTAAGGCAGTAGGATGAGCTTAACCGACATATCAACTTCTCACCTCTTCGCCGACTCGTCGTCTGGCCACGATACAGGAAGCAACACGCCCATCGCACCCAACGGCCTCGCCTCCATGCCCAAAGTCAAACTGCCGCCCTTTTCTCAACACAACACCGCTTCCTGGTTCCTGAGAGCAGACGTACTCTTCCGCGTCGCTAGACTCAGCGACTCCTGTGCCAAGGCTGACATCGTTCTCACCTCCATCCCTGAAGAGGTATTCGACAAGATTTCCCCATGACTCGACGCCCAGGCCGGTCAAGTTTCATACGACGACCTGAGAACGAAACTCATCGGTATCTACTCCCTCTCCGTCTCAGTAAGGGCACAGAAAGTCCTGGACCTCGCCGGCAAGCCCATGGGTGACACCTCTCCTGTCGAGGCGTGGGACGAGTTAACCGGCCTGCTTATTCTCCCCGAAACAGACAGTAACGGGCGACGACGTGAGATTAGCTTATCTCGCGAGATCTTTCTTCGACGCCTACCACAGGACGTAAGGGCCCAATTGACAGACTCCGACACGCTCCCGATGAACGAACTCCTGTCGAAGGCTCAGAAGCTCCACGAGGCCTCCAAAGCATCTCGCCCCGGAGCATCATCTTCAGCACCGCCTTCGTTCTCCTCCTTCAGCAGCTGCTCCCATAGACTCCTCGGCAACGGCCCCTGAGGACGACGAGATCAACGTTCTATCAAGAAAGAAACCGCCGCAACCAACACGACTGAACCCTAGGACTAACCCGGCATGGTGCTTCTACCACCAACAGTTCGGCAGCGACGCCAAGAAATATAGAGCACCATGCAGTTTTCCTAGAAGATAACGCCAGAAGCATCCACCTGCCACCATCGCAGTCGCAGGTAACCAAAACAAGAATGGTTTCTATATCCTCGATACCATTTCCAACCGTATACTCATGGTAGACACCGGCGCAATGCAGTCAACGTTCCCACCTTCCAAGTCCGACCTAGACCGTGGTCCCGACAAAAACGCTCCCTCACTCATCGCTGCCAACGGATCTCCCATACGGTGCTATGGGATTAGGACCCTCAAGATATCTATCATGGGCCGTTCGTATTCTTGGCCCTTCGCCATCGCTGACGTCAATCGCCCCCTCCTCGGTGCGGATTTCCTCGCCCACCACGGACTTCTCGTCGATGTCGCTAACAAACGTCTCATCGACACGGGCACCTGCCAGTCCCGCGCCCTAGAATACGGCCCTGCAACAATGTCCGTATCCGCTGTAACGACGCACCCCTACGCCGACCTCCTACAAGAATTTCCCGAGGTTTTCAAGCCCGAGCTCCGACACTCGCCAGGTTCCCCGTCCAAGCATGGGATCTACCACCACATCAAAAAGACAGGACCTCCTACTCACGCCAAATTCCGCCGCCTCCCGCCCCAGAATCTGAAGGATGCCAAACGCGCCTTCAAGGACATGGAACGCTTGGGTATCTGTAAGAAAGCATCGAGCCCCTGGGCATCGCCCCTACACATGGTAAAAAAGCCGGACGGGTCCTGGAGACCTTGCGGCGACTACAGGCGCCTCAACCTCACCACAACGCCCGATCACTACCCGCTGCCCAACATGCAGGACCTAACGAACGCGTTGCACGGCGCGAAGTATTTTACCAAGATGGACCTCCTCAAGTCTTACTTCCAGGTCCCCGTATTTCCGGAAGACATCCCGAAAACTGCCATTGTAACGCCATTTGGATCCTACACCTTCGCATACTCAACCTTCGGTCTACGCAACGCCGGGGCGACCTTCCAACGACTAATGGATAGCATTCTGGGTGACCTACCTTACTGCGTCTGCTACGTCGACGACATCCTGATATTCTCGAAAACTAAGGAGGAACACCGGAGCCACGTCCGCATCGTCCTCAAACGCCTACAGGAGAATGGTCTGGTCGTACGTTTCGACAAGGGCACGTTCGGTACGGAAGGAGTGGGTTTCCTTGGTCACCGCGTATCCTCCTGCGGGGTAAAACCCATGACAACCAAGGTCGACGCCATCAGAAAGTTCCTGATACCTACGACCATCTGCCAACTTCAGGAGTTCCTGGGGATGGTCAATTACTACAGGCGCTTCATCCCCAACATCGCACAAACCCTGTCACTCCTCGACAACGTCCTGAAAGGAAAAGCGAAAAAACTCAAGTGGGGTTTGCCCCAGCAACTGGCATTCACCCGGACGAAGGATGCCCTCGCGAATGCCACCACCCTGGCTCATTTCGACGACAACGCGCCCCTGTGACTAACGACCGACGCCAGCAACGTCGCCTGTGGGGCTGTGCTGGAGCAACTTGTCGATGGTTCTCCTCGACCGCTGGCATTCTTCAGCAAGAAATTGAAACCCGCCGAAACAAGATACAGCACCATCGATAGGGTACTCCTCGCCGTCTACCTCGCCGTCCGCCACTTAAGGCACATCTTGGAGGGCACTCCCTTCACAATCGCGATGGACCATCAACCCCTCGTACACGCTTTCACAAAATCGACAGACGCATGGTTCTCCCGACAACATTGTCATCGGGCAAAAATAGCCAAATTCGGGTGCACCATACGTTACGTCCCAGGAAAGAAAAACCCAGTCGCGGACGCCCTTTCAAGGATTGAAATTGACGCAATCCACCTGGGAATCGACTACGCAAATTTCGCAACCGAACAACGCACCGACCGAGAAGCACAGGATCACCTGACGGGGCCATCTGTGCTCAAGATAAGTGCGATTCCCCTTGGACCAGCAGGAGTAACTATTCTTTGCGACACCAGCACCGGCCGCCCACGTCCCTGGATACCAGCCTCCTGCAGAAGGAAAATATTCGATATCATCCATGGACTTTCACACCCCTCAGGACGCACCACCGCTTGCCTTCTGTCTGAAAAGTTCGTCTGGCCAGGGATAAAAAAGGACGCCCGGGAATGGGCGAAGTCATGCATCAACTGCCAGTCAAGCAAAGTCAGCCGTCACACCGAATCGGGGGTAGGCGATTTCCCCCAGCTAAATAGACGTTTCGGTCACATACACATCGACGTCGTGGGACCATTGCCCCCTTCTGGATCTGCTCGCTACCTGCTCACGATCATCGATCGCTCCACAAGGTGGTTGGAGGCATCGCCGATGACTGAAGCTACTATTCAAGCATGCGCCGAAGCCCTCCTGTCAAGCTGGGTGAGCAGGTTTGGCGTTCCTGACGACATCACGACAGACAGAGGCCCCGCTTTCCTCTCAGAAATATGGCTCGCTTTGGCGAACCTGATGGGGACGACACTCCACAGCACCACAGCATACAACCCCGCAGCAAACGGCATGGTCGAAAGAACTCACCGCGCCCTCAAGGCATCCCTGATGGCGAGCTGCACCGACGGGGACTGGAAATCACGACTTCCTTGAGTACTCCTCGGCCTTCGCACCGCCCCTCGCGCAGACGGCGAACCTTCGCCCGCCGAAAAGGTTTACGGGGAGGCGCTCGCAGTTCCTGGCGAATTCTTTCCCTCATCAACCGACGACACGCAGCTGGATCACCTAAGGGACATCGCCAGGAAGTTCAGGCCATGTCTCAAAACTTACCAGGACAGAACCAAGCACTTGAAGCCAAAAAACCTGGATGACTGCGGGTACGTTTTCGTCCGTGTCAACGCTCATCGACAACCACTAACTAGACCTTATCGAGGCCCCTACCGGGTAATTAAGAAGACAACGAAAGCCTTCCTTTTCGACGTCCATGGCCAAGAGGACTGGGTCTCAATAGACCGCGTGAAACCAGCGTTTCTCGAAGGAAGCGACACCGCCTCCGCCGGACCTGGCAGATCCAGAGTGCCACCTCATAACAAGGCGCCCAACGAAAGAAAAATCATCAAACGACGACAAGAGGAAGAGATCCTTACGCCGACCGCCGGCGCGCCCCTCCGTTCAAAAACAAAAGGAACCCTCCGACGCCCGAAAAGATATGAAGATTGATCATCAGCCCTCTACGCCGCCCGATGTCTTGGGGGGGGGGAGTACTTCTAAGGACACCGCTCCCTTCGTCGTCCAGAAAATCAACAAACTGTTTATTTATTTTAATTCTCCTTTCGCCACACCGTGGTTTCCCATGTATATGTATTCCGCTCTATCAGAGCTACATTTTGACATATGTATTATTTCATTACATGTTTCTGTTAACTCATAATTCGTATATTTGTAAGTGTAAGAAAACACATATCTTTTGGCGGGCAATTCAATCTGATTTGGCACCAGCGCCATCCTACCTTTCCGTCCGCACCTTGTAATATACTCCCACGCACATTTGAGTAAAGTATCAGTTGATCTTGGTGACGCTTGTCTCACTGTTCTTACAATATCAAAAGTGCTAAAATATGTAATTTTTTTAACAATTACTTAGTTATTTAAAAAACGAATATCATAGCTATTGGATAACAAGTCAGCATAAAAACATTTATATTCTACGGAGATAGCCTTGTAATCTGTTGTAAATGATATGGAGAATGACAAACAGGTCATCTTAGTTTTACTCGATCTTTTTGCTGCATTTGACACAGTTGTGCATGAACTGCTACTTAGTGATTAAATGTCCATTGATATTGAAGATGAAGATTTTGAGTATAAAAAATTACTTGGTTAACAAAAACTACTGTATACGACATGGAAATACTCGTCATATGAGCCATTAAGCAGAACGGTACCCCAGGGAAGTGTACTAGGTCCAATCTTATTTCGAATTCATTCTATAGGTATGTCAAAAGCACTCCAGAGATATGAAATGAAGCTCAAACTATTTTGCAGATGATACACAATTTTACTTCCCTTTGAATGATATTGGTGATTCAAATGGTCATTCAAATCACAATAAACTGTGTTTATGGTGGTAGAAAAACAACTTAAGGAAGCTGAATGACATCCATATAAATATTAATGACAATCTGATCTCAAAATCTAGTGAGTTCGTAACCTAGGTGTATCACTCGACTATAATTTGTCTCTCAGTGCTCTAATAAGTGATGTAGTAAGAATCTTTGAATATTACCTTATAAAACATTACTTTTGTAAGGAATATTCTGTAAAGAAGCCTGTGATTTACTGTGTTATTACCACGGCTGACTACTGTATCTCTTTCTATTACAATCTACCCAAAGTGTAACTTAAGAAATTACAAAACATAACAAAACATGGAGCAAGACTGATAAAAAGTATCCCACTCCTGGAAAGGATTACCCTCCTACTAATAGAATTACACTGGCTGCCTGTTAAATCTAGAGTAGAGTTACGATATTTGTAATGTCATTGAGTTATCAGAACCGGGTGTCCAAAATATCTAAGAGGATGCTACACATTGTGCAGCCAATGAATCGAGAATAGTAACTGATGGTTCCACAGCTCTGGTTTCAAGTTATTGGATTCAATATGTGCCTCCACTGTAGGGTCTAGAGCTTTCAAACATGCGGCCCCAAGACTATAGGCTATAACAAGCTCTCACTAGACATCCGAAAGACTGAGGATAAAGCTTCCAAGACAAAAACTGTAGACTTTCTTGTTTTCTAAGTTCTTTGATAATTTAGATTTGATAATTAACGGAGAATACGCTGTGTGATACTCTAAATATCGAAGAATATATACGATAAACAAATCTTGTAGGTTCTGTAGGGCACAGGGTTTCCGTGCGTGACAGGGACAGGAAACCAGCCCTTAATTAAGGTAAATAAAGTAAGTAATATTGCTAAATCGCGTTGATTTTATCTGTGTGTTTGGTACATTACTAATTTGATTTGGAATATCCATGAAAGATCTAATCATATTTTCTAATTTGTTTACAAAAGAACTCTAGGAATTTATTAGTTAGTTCTTAGTTCCTATATAACCTGAAGCCTTTTTTCCATTTACATTTCCTATTAGATCATTTAGAAGACAACATAACTGTTGCTATTTTCCGGATTTTTTTTTTCTTCAGTGTTCTTTGCCCTTAAAAGGTGATTATATTGACAATTTACTATTTTTTATTCCATCCATGCACTTGTAATTTTTCACCGACTCCACATTCCCTCATTAAGTCTTTTTTTCTCTCTTTCCCTGTAAAGATTCCCCATTGATCCAAGATCTGCCGTTAACAGTTATAGACTTTTTATATCAATAGACGCTCCAAGGATGTTGAAACATGTCCTCCATTGTTGTTACCTGCACTGGAACTGGAGAATAGCCTACACTGGAAGCTTCCTGTTAGGTTGTATTGCATACAAGTCAATCATTGGGTCCTACTCATTTTCATTCGCCGTATTGTATATTTCCATAAGGGAATCAGTCATGAGTTACTATGACGTCATGGAATATTGATAAAATATTATTTATCTTTTAGTAACTTCATCAATAAACACACAGGAGTGAAATTTGATTTATTTTTAAAACTTATTTTATTTAGCATTCTGTTTTCCGTTAGGGTAATCTAAAACTTATAAGCTTGTGCACTGGAAAAATGGTGCAATTTCCTCCACACGAATATCTGATACAATATGGTTCATTCCTGAAACTAAATGGAACATATGCCAAGTCAAAGTTGTTGTACAATCAAAATTATTTACCAAATGATATGATTCCAATAGTTCACTAAAGGCAGCTGCATCACGATTTGATGAGCAATCCATCCAAAGATTGAAATCTCCACAAATAACGAATTTCAGTGTTTCCATGTAAATCATCTCAGTGAGCATACCGATTTTTTCAATAAAAAGCATTTGCATTTGTTCTCGAAGGTATGTAAACTACTACATACGATATTTTTAAAATTTATGTGCAAAATTTATTTTCATATATTTAAATCTTGTTACACTAGTTCTTATTACTACCTTGAGAAGAAATTATCCTTTATTATTATCATTATTATTATCATCATTATTATTATTATTATTATTATTATTATTATTATTATTATTATTATTATTATTATTTGCTAAGCTACAACCATAGTTGGAAAAGCAGGATGCTATAAACCCAAGGGCTCCAACAGGGAAAATAGGCCAGTGAGGAAATTAAATAAAGAAAGACTACAAGAGAAGTTTAAGAACAATAATGACATTAAGATAAATTTATTATTTAAATATATAAAAATTTGAAAATAACAAGAGTATAAAAGAACTTCAAAATAACAAGAGGAAGAGAAACAAGATAGAGTAGTGTGCCCGAGTTCTCTTGCTTGAGCACTACCCAAGACTAGAGAACAATGATTTGATTTTGGAGTGTCCTTCTCTTAGAAGAGCTGCTCACCATAGATAAATAGTCTCTTCTACCCAACTGCACCCGCAATATTCTCTGTATGTGAGAAAAAAAAAATGTGTAATGGGATTCAATTATGTCCTCTTAGCCGTGTCAAAAATATTTAGCCATGTTTAGACTTATTGCTAATATGCCTAAACATTTCCAAATAATCATCATATTTTCTTTTTGCAATATATTTTTGTCACATACTGTTGAAATATGCATTATTTCTTGAACCAGATGTAAAACCTGATTAACTTATAACACATGCCATTGACCTGCAATCGATAAACATATAGGAAAAGGGATTCTGCACGCAAGATCACTCATGGAAAGAGATATTACATAGAATTTTACAATAAAGAAAAACAAAATTTAATACTGCTGTACGACATATAGTGGCTATTATTGGATTGAAAATTGCCTGAGTTGCACAAAAAAAGTCATTTGAGCAACCCAAGCAAAATTGCTCTAGGATCCCATCAGTGACCAAAACACACACACACATAAAAAGAAAAAAATATATTAAAGGAAACAGAATTTCTATGTTCAGGAAATTAAATATCCATTTATCAGTGATTTTTGCTGAAGCATATGTCATTCTCTCATATTTTGGAACTGTCAGTGTTTAAACCGTCATCTTGATTGATTTATAACTCTTCAATTGATTATGAACCTTCTGCGTGAAAGTATCCACTTTTTGGTCAGTAGAATTCACAGAGTCGACCGCATTCCCATTTCTGTGATTTTCATCTCTACATTTTCAACTTTTGCTATTTTCATATCGCCTATACAATTAAGAAAAAAAGCATAACATTTTCTTTATATTCTTATCACCGAAGGTACTATTCTATATAAACTTTTTGTTGTAAAAAACTTCACAAAGATCGTATTCTACCCATTTTTTTGTGTCTTTTTTATTTCCAGATCTACATGAAGGGAAAATTCCTGTCATGATATAATTTTATTTACACTTATATGCCTCCATATGAGCACTACTATTTCGTTAGGAAAATAACCGAGAACATTGAGAGAGAGAGAGAGAGAGAGAGAGAGAGAGAGAGAGAGAGAGAGAGAGAGAGAGAGAGAGAGAGAGAGAGAGAGTTACAAGGATTCTGGATGTCTCAAAGACTTTTTAGTCCATCCGGGAGACTCCATTTGCTCTTAGGTAGAGCGATTTGGTTTGAACGTTTAAAGAGTTTTTATGATCCTATCTAACTAATTCTTGAACCCGTTTACCGTCATACTGTTTACTACATCCGCTGGAAGTCTGCTCCATGCATTTTCTATTTCGTATGTAAAGAAATTACCACATTGAGTGGTGTTGTATCTTTTCAATTCCAGTTTGTATCCGTTACCTCTGGACTGATTTGTGCTAAGTGTGAATAGATTCTTGTAATCTACATTTGTTATTCCTTTAAGAGTGTTGAATGGCTCTACTAACTGCGCCCTTAGTCGTCGAGTTTGTTGATTAAATAAGTTCAAACGTTCCATCCTTCGTCTATATCCAAATTGCATTAGTGTTGGAACTAGTTTGGTGGCCCTAGCTTGCATTGCTTTCAGTCTATCCATATCCTTTTGAATACTTGGAGCCTAGAATTGGACAGTGTCTTTGTTTCTGTATTTGAATTGTCTCTTTATGTAACGTATTAATTTTTGAGCTTTCATTTCAGCTTCTATGCTCTGTTTGGTGAATTTCAAATTCTTGCTGATAATAATGCTGAGATCTTCCTTCTGGTCCACACGTTCTATTCCATTACCCAGCTGTGAGTAATCTGTTTGTGGGTTTCTATAACCTATGTGCATAATTTAGCATTTCCCACCATTGAAAGGCATTTACCACTTTCGCAGCATTTATGCCCATTTTAGTATCATCGGCCAATTTGGATATTCTACTAGTTAATCCTAAATATATGTCGTTAATGTGAATCAGAAATAGTAATGGGGCAAAGACGGATCCTTGAGGTACCCTGCTTGTAACAGCCACCCACTCTGAGGATTCTCCAATGATTACAACTTTTTTTTTTTTTCTGTTTGTCAGCCAATCTTCAATCCATTCATCTGGTTCGCCAATGATGCTTAGTGTACTAATTTTAACTATTAGTTATTTTATGAGGGACTTTGTCAAAACCCTTTTGAAAGTCTAGGTATATAATAATGTCCATTACCCTACTTTTATCATAAATGCTAAACATGTTGTGGAAAAATTCCAATAGATTTGTCACAAAGGATCTCTTTTGTCTACAACCATGTTGGCTCTCTATCCGAAGATTATTTTTATCTATATGTTCTACTGTTGAATTTATTATAAGTGATTAAAAAATATTGCAAGGCACTGAAGTTGGACACACAGGTCTGTAGTTGCCAGAGAGAGAGAGAGAGAGAGAGAGAGAGAGAGAGAGAGAGAGAGAGAGAGAGAGAGAGAGAGAGAGAGAGAGAGAGCAACACTGACATGCCTACACTCTATCAATGAACTCTGTTGAAACATAAATTCAATTGCTTATGGTGCCAATTGTCTTTGGGTTACAAAAACCTTCAGTTAGTTAGGCATTGGGACCAAGAACTAGCTGTTAATTTCTGGAATTCTTTAAAAATGAAAATAGAAATGTAATTGGATCTTATATGAATATTCCGAATCAAACTGGTGCTAAGCCAGATCCACAGATAAGACCTACGAGATTAAACATAGTAATAAATGATGATGCTATCAGGATTATTCAATGGGCAAAGAAAACGAGTTGTGCAATTTATCTCATGCCAATATCTGAAGTAATAGAGCTTAACACTTTCATTTTGTTACAGATATTATGTCTAGATATATTAGCACTGATAATTGCAAGTACCCTAAATCTGAGAAAGAGGCCATAGTTACACCGTTCTGAAAGGTGCTCTCAATTACTATGACTTAAATTCATACAGGCCTATTTAGAATCTATTCTTCATGTCAAAACTGCTACGATATGTAATTCATGAGTAACAAGCTAGTCATTGGGGAAGAATCGACGCATTGCTGGCTAACCAGTCAGCATACAAACAATTATATTCTATGGATACAGCTGTAGTTATAGTGTGAGATATCTGCCGGAAGTAACGAATGAAGACAAGTGTGGCGTCCTGATTTTCTAGATTTTAGTGTTGATTTTAACATAGATGTGCATGGACTACTACTAAATGATTTACTATTCATTGGTATTGAAGTGTCTAAAAGATTACTGAGTTGGCTGAAGCTATTGTTTACGAATTTAAATAAAAATATGTATATAGCCAATCGAATTGAACATTACTTACATTTAATGATATCACAGGAGCAGTTTTGTTATATTGAAAATAGATCAATTAACAATTTGATTTGTTTTTATTAGAGATCTAATATCTTATGCAAATGAAGGTAGTACTGATGCAGCCTTGATGAACTTGGATTGGTCAAAGAAATTTGATCGTGTCGATCACGAATTTTTGTTAAGTATACTACTAGGATTTGGTTTTGATGATGAAATTATTAATTGGATAAAAATGTTATATGCAGATGCTTAAAGTGTTAATGTATAAACGGTAATAGGTCTGACATTTTTACTATTAATAAATCTGTCATGCAAGGGTTCCCATTGTCTGTGATGTTACTTATCATAAATCAGGATGTATTTTATAGAATGATAAAAAAGTCTGTTTAATTATGCTTGAAAGTTGCCTAATGAGATTCAGGTATTGTTTCTAGGTCGTGCAGACGACTCAGTTATAGTTATTACTTGTGATAAGGCATTAGAGGAATGTTTAAATGTTATCAAACGCTTCAGGTACAGTCTTTAATAGAGGTAAAATTTTTATTTTGGGTCTTAGTAACTGGAAGAGAGAGAAAAGTATGTTCTGATCATGGTTTACAAGTTCTGAACGAGTATAGTAAAATTTAGGTTGTGGGATTACTGATATTCAGTGAAAAGCAAAATCAGTCATGTTTAGTACTTTTCTGAAATGTTTAAAAGATATTTATTTTGGTTATCAATTGATTATTTATTACTGTAAAATCAAAGCCACCTTCCTATTAGAAAATGAATGTCACCTTCAGGACTACTATTTTTACACCTAGTTTTTATGAAGGTAAGATAAACATTTTATGAAGTGCTTGTAAGATAACCTCGTATCCGGAAATCAAAACAAAAAATGTATATGAGCTTTTATGAAAAATTATGAATATGTTCCAAATCTTCAATAACTGTACCCTTTATTTAACTGGAATATAATTTGGAGGCATGAAAATAATATATATATAAAGAATAAAAGTAGGGAAATTTTGTTTAAGGATGTACACGAAGCATCGAGTACAAATGAAAGATTAGCTCTGATGAAAATAAAAGATGTAAAAGACTGCTATTGTGGGTGAATCGAAACTAATATGCATATGGTATATTTCTGTCCCTTAGTTAAGAATTTGTTGTTTTGGTTTTTCAAGATGCTCAATAGATGCTGTAAATTGAAAACTAGTAATAGATAAAAGATTTCAAAGTTAGATTTTGAAGCAGATTCAAAGAAGGCTGAAAATACGGCAATGGTCATGATAGCGGATTTTATTGTAAGGATGTGGATGGGAAGATACATAAGATTTTTAAGTGCTGACTAGCAATTACTTAAATGAATCATAAGTAGAATGACATATACTTTTAATACAAATAAAATAGGATTTAAAACTTCTGTTAAAAATTATTTACGAGTCGATATATTTTACATTTAAAACATTTATATAAATAGTAAAAATTGCAATTGTAAATAGAGTATATATTAGGAGAAAATTCATTCATGTAAATACACTATGATGTATATATATATGACTTATAAGAATTGTAAATGTACATTTCAGGCCTACCCCAGGTAAGTGTACTAGACCCAATCCTATTTTGTATCTATATGCTACTATTGGTATATCAAATGTATTAGAGAGGCAGTGAGTAAAGTTCAAGCTTTTTGAGGATGATACAAAATTTTACTTCACTATAAATTACATTGATGATACAACTGAGAATTCAACGTTCTTGTTAGTGTCAGGGAATATATAAGTAAATAGCTAAATGAAAACAATACTGAGTTTTTGGTGGTAGGAGAGAAATTTTATTTAAGAAACCTTGGTAACAGTCACATCCAAATCAATATTATCATCTATTTTAGGAATGTTGAGCTGATTCAAGTTGTGGGTGACATCTTATCTTGAGATCATCGTGAGTACATTTTAGCGAGCAACTTATCGGTGATTCTTGGTGAGTCTCCCTAGTTACCTACCCCAAGTTGGAAGGGGGTCATGTTTTACCCCTTGTTTGTGTGTTTGTTTGTTGTGAACAGCTTCCTGGCAACAATTTTAATCGTGGAGTAATGAAACTTGCAGGGCTTAACTGTTAGGTAAAAAGCTGGAAATGATTGAATTTTGGAAGGTCAAGGTCAAAGGTCAAGGTACCAGTCAAGCAAAATGTCCAATTCACGCAATCAGCCATAAGATTAGATATCGTTACCACAGAGACTTCAAACTTGGTTCATATTTGAGTGTATGAAAATCCACGCCAATTAATACATGTTAAGGTCAATGGTCAAGGTCAAGGTCTAGAAATAAACTGCCGCGGCAGGCCATTAGTTCAAAATATGTGGCTACTCCCGTTTGCTATAGCTTCACTTGTGCGTGAAGAGTCTGTCTGTAACCTGTTTAAGTGATATTCTGTGAAATGTATTGTATTGTTAAAGGGTGCTAAATATGTTATATGAATGTATGGTGAATGAGTGATCCTGTCTCGATGCTAAGTCAAATATATATATATATATATATATATATATATATATATATATATATATATATATATATATATATATATATATATTTCAAATAAGCCATATATATCAATACATTAAAGTCTGGATTCTCTTAACGACCTCGGGATCAGAGCCCAAGGCGGAACCGCCCAAAGACTTGGGCTCTGATCCCAAGGTCGTTAAGAGAATCCAGACTTTAATGTATTAATATATATGGCTTATTTGAAATATGAAAGAAACACGTTTAAATGTGCAAAGAATTTATCATATATATATATATATATATATATATATACATATATATATGTGTGTGTATATATATACATATATATATATATATATATATATATATATATATATATATATATATATATATATATATATATATATTCATATTTATATAAATATATATTAATATACTGTATATACAAATAAATATATATATATATAAATATCCATCCATATACAAAAGGCACTTCCCCCAATTTTGGGGGGTAGCCGACATCAACAAGAAACCAAACAAAAAGGTGACCTCTACTCTCTACGTTCCTCCAGCCTAACCAGGGACTCAGCCGAGTTCAGCTGGTACTGCTAGGGTGCCACAGCCCAACCTCCCACATTTTCCACCACAGATGAAGCTTCATACTGCTGAATCCCCTACTGCTGCTACCTCCGCGGTCATCTAAGGCACCGGAGGAAGCAGCAGGGCCTACCGGAACTGCGTCACAATCGCTCGCCATTCATTCCTATTTCTAGCACGCTCTCTTGCCTCTCTCACATCTATCCTCCTATCACCAAGAGCTTTCTTTACTCCATCCATCCACCCAAACCTTGGCCTTCCTCTTGTACTTCTCCCATCAACTCTTGCATTCATCACCTTCTTTAGAAGACAGCCATTTTCCATTCTCTCAACATGGCCAAACTACCTCAACACATTCATATCCACTCTAGCCGCTAACTCATTTCTTACACCCGTTCTCACCCTCACCACTTCGTTCCTAACCCTATCTACTCGAGATACACCAGCCATACTCCTTAGACACTTCATCTCAAACACATTCAATTTCTGTCTCTCCATCACTTTCATTCCCCACAACTCCGATCCATACATCACAGTTGGTACAATCACTTTCTCATATAGAACTCTCTTTACATTCATGCCCAACCCTCTATTTTTTACTACTCCC
>NC_090733.1:68680340-68707840 GCF_036898095.1 Palaemon carinicauda
ATACAGAAAGATCTAAAAAAGAATAATAATAAAGAAATAATAAATAAAAAAGGGGTTTTTATTGACACTTTACCTTAGCGACAGGCCAACACAGGTGTAGGAATTGCTACGCAGGAAGAGACGGAAGATCACCGAGGAGGCAGAGATGGCGACTGCGATAATGTACCATAACTTACTCTAACGTACACTACCTGAACTTTAACCTAACTTAGCTTATTTGTATTTTTTTTTTCATTTTCATATTTTATATCATTTTTTTATTTTTTTTTTTTGTTTTTAGTTTGCATCACTTTCACTCGATTCAGTCTTACTTTTCTTTGCTTCATTTTCTTTCTCTTCATCACGATCACTAGACCGCTTCGTAGATATTTTAAAGAAACTATCGAGAGAAAGTTGTTTGGTACGGCTTTTTAGAATTTTTCTAATAAGAGTTAAACAGACATCATCGAATTGCGAAACTACACGGCAAACCTGAAGTTTCTGTGGGTGATGCTTATCGATGAAATCAACCACGTGTTGATGATATGCCAATATCTGTTTTATTTCAGCCGAACTTAAGATGTGACCTACCTCCTTGATCTCCTCCGACTCACTCAACTGCACTTGGAACTCATTCTGCTGCATGGCTTGCAGCTCCTTGAGTTCCTCGGTGGTGAGCTCTTCATGATGCTCATTGACGGGTTCGGTGATGTCACCTTCATCGACCTCCAGACCCATAGATTTGCCAAGGGATACAATCTCTTCTACGTCTTCTTCTACTGCAAGCACAGGTTCAGGGTCGGGGCCAAAACCTTCAAATTTCTTGGAGAAACAGCATCAGGCCAAAGCTTCTTCCAAGCTGAATTCAGTGTCCGACAAGTTACCCCCTCCCAAGCCTGAGCTATGATCTTCAAGCAGTGCACGATATTGAAATGGCTCCTCCAAAGTTCAGGCAAAGTTAAGTTGGTGCTTTGCGTGACATTAAAGCACTGCTTAAATAAGTGCTTGGTGTAGAGCTTCTTGAAATTAGAGATGACTTGCTGGTCCATGGGCTGTAGGATAGGGGTGGTGTTGGGTGGAAGATACAGCACTCTGATGAATTTGTACTGGTCGATGATATCATCTTCGAGTCCCGGGGGGTGAGCGGGTGCATTATCCAAGCAAAGCAAGCACTTCAAAGGCAAATTCCTCTCCTGAAGGTACCTCTTGAAAGCAGGGCCAAAATCTAGGTTTACCCATTCAACCAAAAAATGCCTAGTGACCCAAGCCTTAGAAATAGCACGCCACAAAACATGCTGCATGTCATTGATTCTATGTGTCTTAGATGCCCTAGGGTTTTCGGAATGGTAAACCAATAACGGCTTTATTTTGCAGTCCCCGCTGGCGTTGGCACAATGGGCAAGAGTTAACCAATCTTTCATAGGCTTATGTCCAGGCATTTTCTTCTCTTCGGCAGTAATCTATGTTCGACTAGGCATCTTTTTCCAAAACAGACCGGTTTCATCACAGTTGAAAACTTGCTGCTCTACGTAGCCCCTCTCCTCCACGTCTATTCGAAGTTCTTAACAAAATTGTTAGCAGCCTTAGTGTCCGAACCTCAAGCCTCTCCATGCCGAACAACTGAATGAATCCCAGTCCGTTTCTTAAATTTCTCGAACAAACCACGAGACGCCTTGAATTCCTCCGTCGTAGGATCAGTTGAACTCTCCCTCGCGTCACTACCAGAGCCCGCCACCTTCAAGTCACAATAGATAGCGCTGGCCTTCTCATAAATGATCGTTTCAGTGATCGTATCGCCAACAATCTCTTTGTCTTTCATCCATATCAACAAAAGGCGTTCCATCTCTTCCAGGGTAGGGCTACGACGTTTAGAAAAAATGGTGATCCCCTTCAATGGTTTGACTGCTTTAATGGCTGCCTTCTGGTTGATGATTGTCGAGATCGTAGACATATTCCGGCCATATTGTTTAGCCAGATCGCTCACATGAACACCACGATCATGTTTTCCTCTAATTTCTTCCTTTAGTTCTAAGGAAAGTATTGACTTCTTCCTTTTCTCACCACTACTACTTCCTGAACCGAAACTAAGCTTCTTAGGACCCATGATTATACGTAAAATAAAAAACAAAACGTGAAAAAGGAAGAAAATAAGCACTGTTAATAACGGTGCGAACAGAGGACAACCAAACGATGCGCACGAGAACACAGAACTGATCAAGGCGACTCTCAATGGCGTCCCTCCGACGTGCTGCCGTCTACCAGCGTAAACAATAAACTACGATCGACGCTTTGAGAAAATTCTATGCGTATGATCTACGTTGAATGTTGGAGCAAGACTTCGGGTGTCGAGACGAAAATTTGATCGAATTTTACTTCGGGTGCTGGAACAAACGTATGTAAAGACAATCATATGTAGAGGTTCAACTGTATATATATATATATATATATATATATATATATATATATATATATATATATGTATATGTATATATATATATATATATATATATATATATATATATATATATATATATATATATATATATATATATGTCTGTGTGTGTTTGTGTGCGTGTGTATGCATATACATAAATATATATATGTATATATACTGTATATATATGTACATATATATATATATATATATATATATATATATATATATATATATATATATATATATATATATATATGTTTATATATATATATATATATATATATATATATATATATATATATATATATATATATATATATATATATATATGCATATATATGTATATGTATATATATATATATATATATATATATATATATATATATATATATATATATATATATATATATATATATATATATATATAGTGACAGAATTTGGAAGAGTGTGTGAGAGAAGGAAGTTGAGAGTTAATGTGGGTAAGAGTAAGGTTATGAGATGTACGAGAAGGGAAGGTGGTGCAAGGTTGAATGTCATGTTGAATGGAGAGTTACTTGAGGAAGTGGATCAGTTTAAGTACTTGGGGTCTGTTGTTGCAGCAAATGGTGGAGTGGAAGCAGATGTACGTCAGAGAGTGAATGAAGGTTGCAAAGTGTTGGGGGCAGTTAAGGGAGTAGTAAAAAATAGAGGGTTGGGCATGAATGTAAAGAGAGTTCTATATGAGAAAGTGATTGTACCAACTGTGATGTATGGATCGGAGTTGTGGGGAATGAAAGTGACGGAGAGACAGAAATTGAATGTGTTTGAGATGAAGTGTCTAAGGAGTATGGCTGGTGTATCTCGAGTAGATAGGGTTAGGAACGAAGTGGTGAGAGTGAGAACGGGTGTAAGAAATGAGTTAGCGGCTAGAGTGGATATGAATGTGTTGAGGTGCTTTGGCCATCTTGAGAGAATGGAAAATGGCTGTCTGCTAAAGAAGGTGATGAATGCAGGAGTTGATGGGAGAAGTACAAGAGGAAGGCCAAGGTTTGGGTGGATGGATGGAGTAAAGAAAGCTCTTGGTGATAGGAGGATAGATGTGAGAGAGGCAAGAGAGAGTGCTAGAAATAGGAATGAATGGCGAGCGATTGTGACGCAGTTCCAGTAGGCCCTGCTGCTGCCTCCGATGCCTTAGATGACCGCGGAGGTAGCAGCAGTAGGGGATTCAGCATTATGAAGCTTCATCTGTGGTGGATAATGTGGGAGGTTGGGCTGTGGCACCCTAGCAGTACCAGCTGAACTCGGCTGAGTCCCTTGTTAGGCTGGAGGAACGTAGAGAGTAGAGGTCCCCTTTTCTGTTTTGTTTCATTTATTAATGTCGGCTACCCCCCAAAATTGGGGGAAGTGCCTTGGTATATGTATGATGTATGTATATATATATTTTCGGCCTCAAGCCATGTCGTCCTGATGGAAGTTCCTATAGGGTAGCTTCCTAGGGTATATTACAACTACGGCGATATTCCCAGAGAATTTACCTTAAGGTACCCAGAATTCTAACTCCTGGAGCGAATATCCCTAATGAAAGGGATATCGCGACATATCAGAGGACGTATTCTTGACACGCCACATGGCAATCTGCACCCCAAACAGAGATTACGTATCGAGGGGTCAATTGGCAAGAAACAAAAACGGGAAAGAAAAAGGGGGAGCCGCTCCCAAGGCTCCCTATTCTCCAGTTTCGTAAGCGTGCCTGGCGCCAATCCTGGCGCCATCTGTATTCCTTTTTGCGTAGCTTAACAACTCGGTGTTTTTTCCTGTGTTTCTCGCAAATCTTGGATTTCTTCAGCTTTTCATGGCTTCTCCAACTTCGTCGGCCTCTGATAAGTTTAAGTTGAGTACCATTTCTTTTATGTATAAATGTAGGCTCTTGGTAAATTTTTAAGTGATTAATAGGATTAATCTTTGTTACAAGAGCCGTAGCCTACCGGAGGCGTCATGGACGCTGTCGCTCACTAGGTATGAGTTTTAGTTAGCCAGAGCGACATTCCCGGTTGTTTTGCTTTAATAAATTTTAGCTATTTAGCGTTACATAGGATTTCCTTTCGTGCTTTAGTATTATTTTTGGCGAAGTATTCGCCAACTCTGGCCTACGCTAGGCCATGTAGCCTAGTCGTTTGGTCCTAGTACTTTCTGCATGATTTTGGTTTTCCGAGTGTATTAAAATTTTATTGAAGCTTTAGGCTGTTTTTTATACATTTAAGATTATGTTGAATATTTCCAAGATAGTATACGAGTGAGTTTCGGTGATTTAGGTAATCGATTCTCTTGGTGCCTAGGCTAAGTTGCTTATGGAGCCTTAGTATACTTTCTCATACGCCCCGGTTGCTTTCTTTTCTTCGGAGAAGGTATGCAATCCCTTTCCCTCTGTTTAAGCCTTGGGCTTATCCCTAAGTGGTTTATCTGAATTAACTTTCGATAAAACTATACTGGGGTGTTACTGTACCTTCCTGTTCCAGTAAGTCTGGTTTCAGAGTGGGACAGAACAACGGAGTTTTTAGTCTGAGTCTGTGTTCGTCTGGCTTGGGGTAGAGTCTCCCTCGCTGGCCTGACACAGACATAGGAGGCTTAGCCTCCTTAGGTCACTACCGAAGGTTTCTGTACGAGATGATTCCTTCTTTTGTGATCTAGCAGACTAGTCCTTGTTGCTGTTCTCGGTGGGAGGATAAGATTCTTTCCCTGAGAGTTGCAACACCTTCCTTGCTTTGGTTCTTTGGGAGCTGGCAAGTATTGCTGGCCTCCCTCCTTGGATCTCCCTTAGACTAAGATGAGTTTCCTTGGCTGCGGGTGATCCTTCACTAAAGCAAGGTTGGTAGGACCCTCTTTTGTCCCTTCCCCCTCTATCTCCGTAATGGCCTAGCCATTACAGTACTGTACATCATTCTACATCTGGACCTAAGATAGGTTAGGATGTGGAATTGACTCAGTCCTTTGCCGGCCGGCAAAGTCTGCCGGCCGGCAGGGGTCTTCTGCTTGAGTGCTGCCCGGACCTCCCTTGGTCCCTTATCCATGCCTGCCTGTGAGTCAGACGGCATTGGTCAGGAAGCCTGAATTAGATTCTCCCCTTTCTATATGCACTCTTTCGGATTGCCGGGCTTGGAGGTTGTTTACGCTCTTATCCCGGCATCCATTCTGTTTTCTTCTAGTGCTGTACCCGACCCGGCTGCCGGACTATGAGGCCGGCAGCCGGGCAGTCGTAGTCCTCTGGTTCTTTTGCTGCTGGCTGGCATCGGTTGTGTACCTTTGCCGGCCGGCTAATGTCAGCCCTTGTCTGCCGGTCACCAGGAGTGTGGCCGGCAGCCGGGTGCTACCTTGTGTAGCCGACATGGGCTGTTGCCGGCCGGCACAGGCATTTGAACCAGCGTTCTGCCGCCTTATAGCTGTTAAGTAGTATACTTTAAAGCTAGTTATGGTGTGTGCCGGCCGGCACATAACCTCCTATACTGTACCAGTATTCTTCAGTATAACATATACTGTAAGAGGAAAACTATAGTATAAGTTTTGGTACAGCACTGTGTGTTCTAACACTTTTGTGTTGTCTTGCACAGCCCTTTTCTGTTGCCTTACAGATAAGAAAGTGAGTTTTCTTGTCTATTATCCATGATTTTAAAATCATTGCTTAGGTGTGAGCTCCACCTGTTTCCTCTGGAAACTTGGCATTGGTTATTCTAGAAGAGATTAACCATTCGATTTTATTATCTGGAAGGCTGCAACAATTGGTTGTGAGGGAAACACAAGTGTGTGTCTTTCCTTTCTGAATTGTTATGCTAAACTGTGCATATCCAGTGATACATAGTTCACTTGATACTCATGGAAATTTTCTTCTCTTTGCAGGAGGTACGTCCGAAGTGCGGAAGTGCTTTCTGCAACGTCCGCAGTAAGAACCTCTGCAGATATGGATTATGTAGGAGGCACGCAGCATGCGCTGTCTCCAAAGGTGAGCTCCGGTATTGGGACCCCCAGGTATGTACCGTGTGCTCTAACCTGATTACTGAAGCTTTTTATTCCCCTAGGACAGCGGAATCAAGGGATATAGCAAGGGGGAAGCTTCGCACCTGGGTAAGGGGCTTCCAGAAGAACACCTTTGGACCTTATCTTCCAAGTGAGAAGAGGAGGGCTTACCTTTTCCCTAGGGTATCAGCTGATGCAGTGATTCCCCAGCCTCAAGAGGAGATCCCCCTAGTTCAGATCCAGGTGGATACTGAAGTGGCGGTCGCCGTGCAAGACATCCAGTTGGGCGACAGGATGTCAGACGTGTCCGAGCGTCTGGAGGAAGACCTCCTGGCAGGAGGCCAGGATGAAGATCAAGCCCCAGACATCGTAGAGGAAGAAGCCAACGAGGTGTCGGCTGCTCCGGTTCTGATCCCTGAACCTATTCCCTCAACATCGTCTGCTCTCCCAGTAGAGCTGGGACAGGCCCTCTCCTCCATTGTTGGAATGATCCAACAAATGCAGAAGGAGAATATGGAGAAGGCGGCTGCAATGGAACTGCGGATGCAGAAGCTTGCAGCATCACGTGGGCCCCAGAAAAGGCTCAATGTGAAAGACCTTCCCTTGTGCTCAGATGCTAACCCGTGGAGATATGCTGAGCACATGCCGATGTCGACTGGAAAGATCGTCATGTCGGATAAGCTGGGTTCAGTTCCCCTTGAGGAAGTGGAATTCTGGCCCAGCAAAGGGTCATATCCGGACTGTTATGTCCGGTTGAGGAAGGAACCAGCTTCAAAGGAGGAGACAGAGCCGAAGGAGGTCATAGTGATGGACCATGCTAAGGCTCAAGCTTTGCTTTCATCTTCGATGAAAGAGAGGGGCTTCACAAACTCAAAAGTTACTGCATTGAGTAAGAAGCTCCCTTCCTTTGTGTCCTCTCCTGCTAGAGCCTTCCCCTTTTTGCAGAAAGGGTTTGCAGCTGTATTAAAAGCAGTCGAGGCTGGCAAGCCTTGCCCCTCCCTGGAGGAGTGTAAACCCTTATCGCTGGCCCTACCCATGGACCACAAGGACTAGAAGGACGTCCATCTTACCTTCTCAGTCGGGAAGTTGGAGGCTGATATTGCCGGACGTCAGTTCGGTGAGAACCTCCCTAAGCTGTCTGACTTTCTTTTGCGGAGAGAGCTCGAGACAAAAGAAAGACTGGCTGCCTCAATGTCTCTTCAGACCACTCTTGAGACGATGGCAAGTGACCCCAAGGTCCATGAAATGTTCTTGGTAGTGGCCAAGATTCATCTGGCCACAGTGACGAAGGATCTTTACAGCTTCGTCAGGGCGAGGAGAGCTTGTAGGGAGTTCATGTTCACCTCGGCTACGGTGAGGCACGAGCCAAGGAAACTAATCTCCTCCAACATTTGGGGCAAAGACCTTTTCCCTAGCGAATTGGTCAAAGAAGTTGTGGATAAGGCTGCCACGGAGAATAGAAATCTTCTCCAAAAGTGGGGCCTGTCTATCAAGAGAAAGTCTTCCCCAGATGAGGGTCCCCAACCGAAGAGGAAGACTTAAAGGCCTAGGCTACCGTCTCGGCCAGCCAAGCCAGTTGTTCAGTAACAGCAAGAGCAGTTGCCGATGCCTTCAGTGCCCCAGATGGTGGCACAAACCCCGACCATTTTCCAGTGGGTACCCCAGGCCGTGTCGACACAGTCCACGGTGTTCACCCCAACGTTCGAAGGGCAGTCTACTTCCTTTCGAGCAAAGCCTAGAGGAGCAGCCAGAGGCTCGTCTAGGCGCCCCTCAAGGGGAAGGGGATTCAGGGGCGGTCGCGGTCGGGGAGGCAAGACCTCAGGACGGCAGTCCAAGTGAGATGATGCCGGTAGGAGGGAGACTTCAGAATTTTTCGGGATCAGTGGACCTTCGATCCCTGGGCCCACAGCCTACTCAAGAACGGACTGGGCTGGAGCTGGTACAGCACTCCACCCCCGTGCCCTCGGTTTTTTCCAACACTCCACCCCCGTTCTGGAGGAGTACGTTCAAGAACTGTTGGAGAAAAATGTGATCCAAAGGGTGAAGTCCATCAAATTCCAAGGGAGGCTGTTTTGTGTTCCTAAGAAAGACTCGGAAAAGCTCAGAGTCATTCTGGACTTGTCGCCACTCAACAAGTTCATAGTGAATTGCAAATTCAAGATGCTAACACTGCAACACATAAGGACCTTACTGCCCAAGAGGGCAGATTCCGTCTCCACAGACTTGTCAGACGCCTATTGGCACGTTCCAATCAACCGTCGACTCTCCCACTACCTAAGGTTCAAGCTACAACGAAGACTATACGCCTTCAGAGCCATGCCATTCGGGCTGAATATAGCCCCAAGGATTTTCACGAAGCTTGCGAGCGTAGCTCTCAAACAATTACGCCTAAAGGGAATTCAGGTAGTAGCCTACCTGGACGACTGGCTGATGTGGCCAGCATCCGAGACAGAATGCTTACAAGCTTCCAGTCAAGTGATCCAGTTCCTAGAGTATCTAGGCTTCAAGATCAACAGAAAAAAGTCTCGACTTTCTCCATCTCAAAAGTTCCAGTGGCTAGGAATCCACTGGGACTTAATGTCACACCGTTTCTCCATCCCGGTGAAGAAAAGGAAGGAGATAGCGGGTTCTGTCAAGAGACTTCTAGATTCCGAAAGGATATCAAGACGCGAACAGGAGAGGGTACTGGGCTCTCTCCAGTTTGCTTCGGTGACAGACCCAGTGCTAAGAGCACAGCTAAAGGATGCAACCGGAGTTTGGAGAAGTTATGCATCAAACGCGCGAAGAGATCTGAGAAGACCAGTTCCGCTTCAGCTACGTACTCTTCTCAGGCCTTGGTCCCAAGCCAGACATCTAAAGAAGTCGGTTCTTCTTCAGCCACCTCCCCCGTCGGTGACGATTCACTCAGATGCCTCGAAGGAGGGACGGGGAGGTCACTCTCATCGGAAAAAAGTCCAGGGGACTTGGTCCAAGCTATTCAGGACCTTTCACATAAACTTTCTAGAAGCTATAGCAGCGCTCCTTACCTTAAAGAAAGTCTCCCCGCGTCACTCGATCCACATAAGGTTGGTGATGGACAGCGAGGTAGTTGTGAGATGCTTGAATCGACAAGGATCGAGGTCACCACCTCTCAACCAGGTGATGTTGGCCATCTTCTGATTGGCGGAAAAGAAGAAGTGGTACCTGTCGGCAGTTCACCTTCAAGGAGTCCGCAATGTGACAGCGGACGCTCTATCCAGGTTCACACCGATAGAGTCGGAATGGTCCTTAGACGCAGGATCATTCTCCTTCATTCTGAACAAGTCCCAGAACTGCAGATAGACCTCTTTGCAACGAAAGACAACAAGAAGTTGCCCCTGTACGTGTCCCCGTACGAGGAACCCTTAGCGGAAGCAGTGGACGCGATGTCCCTCGACTGGAACAGATGGTCCAGGATTTATCTGTTCCTTCCTCACAACCTTCTGTTGAGGGTCCTCAACAACTGAGATCCTTCAAGGGGGTAGTGGCAATAGTGACCCACAAGTGGTCAAACAGCGTGTGGTTCCCCCATTGGAACTACGACTGAAGTTTCTACCGCTACCAGATCCAGTTCTGACCCAGCGAGTCCAGAAGTCTTCTGTCTGCGCTTCATTACAGAAAACCCGGATCCTGCAGCTCATGATTTTCTCTCCCTAGCGGTGAGAAAGCGTTTCGGGATTTCGGAAGCCAGCATAGACTCCTAGAGGAAAATAAGTGCGAATCTATTAGAAGGCAATAAAGTTCTGAAAGCCTGCGCTAGGCTCAGACCTTCAGCACCTCCAAAGCCCATTTCATGGTCTTTAGACAGAGCTCTTCATTTCGCTTCTCTGTGGAGCAATGAGGAGGGTGCGTTAATGGATTTGACCCAAAAAGTTATTTTCCTATTTCCACTCGCGTCCGGGGCCAGGGTTAGTGAGATTGTAGCCCTCTCGAGAGAGGAAGGTCGTGTTCAGTTCCCGGATGGGGGAGAATTGAACCTGTTTCCGGATCCTTTGTTTCTCACCAAGAATGAGTTACCCACCAACAGGTGGGGTCCCTGGAGAATCTGCCCTCTGAAAGGAGATGCATCTCTATGTCCAGTAGAATGCCTAAAGGTCTATCTTCATAGAACTTCAGACTTCTAGGGTGGTCAACTATTCAGGGGAGAAACATCAGGCTCAAATTTATCACTGAATCAACTCAGGGCGAAAATCGCATATTTTATTCGCAGAGCGGATCCTGACAGTACACCCACAGGTCACGATCCGAGGAAAGTTGCTTCATCCTTAAATTTCCTTAATTGTATGGATTTTGAACATCTCCGTTCATACACTGGCTGGAAGTCTTCCAGAGTGTTCTTTCGCCACTATGCGAAGCAAGTGGAGCAACTAAAGAGTTCTGTGGTAGCAGTGGGTTGCGTCGTTAACCCTGCTGTTTAACTCTGCGAGGACCAGTGGTTTTAATTGGGACAATTAATTCCAGGGTGAGTGTGTAGTTACATTCTGTGCTACCAACTAAGTGAGGGCACTGAGGTGCCCACGTTGACTGTTCCACTTCCAAAGGTGAACCTAGCATAAGTGCAGACATGTGTGCTCTAACATGGTTTATGGTTAGTTGAAAAGATGTATAACGGTAACATCTTAGGTCTCTAGGTCTAGTCGACCGGAAAAATTACCTCCGGGGAGTACGGCACGTTCTGAGAATCCACAGATACAGTAATGCTCTGGTATACTTCCATCAGGACAACATGGCTTGAGTCCAAAAAACGGATTTGAGCGAAGCGAAAAATCTATTTTGGGTGAGATGGCCATGTCATCCTGATGGACCCGCCCTTCCCTTTCTATGAAAGGGCTGTAGGACCCCTCCCTACATACAGTATCTGTAGCACCTCGTGTACGCTACAAGGAATACAGATGGCGCCAGGATTGGCGCCAGGCACGCTTACGAAACTGGAGAATAGGGAGCCTTGGGAGCGGCTCCCCCTTTTTCTTTCCCGTTTTCATTTCTTGCCAATTGACCCCTCGATACGTAATCTCTGTTTGGGGTGCAGATTGCCATGTGGCGTGTCAAGAATACGTCCTCTGATATGTCGCGATATCCCTTTCATTAGGGATATTCGCTCCAGGAGTTAGAATTCTGGGTACCTTAAGGTAAATTCTCTGGGAATATCGCCGTAGTTGTAATATACCCTAGGAAGCTACCCTATAGGAACTTCCATCAGGACGACATGGCCATCTCACCCAAAAATAGATTTTTCGCTTCGCTCAAAATCCGTTATATATATATATATATATATATATATATATATATATATATATATATATATATATGTGTGTGTGTGTGTGTGTGTTTGTGTGCGTAAATATATACATATATAGGTATATATATATATATATATATATATATATATATATATATATATATATATATATATTTATATATATACATATATATACATACAGTAGTATATATATATATATATATATATATATATATATATATATATATATATATATATATATATAGCCTATATTACTACTGTTATTATTATTATTATTTTCATTATTGTTATTATCATTTTTATTATTATTATTATTATTATTATTATTATTATTATCATTATTATTATTATTATTATTACTAGCTAAGCTACAACCTAGTTGGTAAAGCGGGATGCTATAAGCCAAGGGCTCCATCAGAGAAAAGTAGCCTAAGGAGGAAAGGAAATGAGGAAATAAATAAACGATATGATAAATAATGAAAAATAAAATAAAATATTTCAAAACCGGTAACAACATCAAAACAGATGTTTCATATATAAATTATAAAAAATACTGATGTCAGCCTGTTCTACATAAAAACATTTTCTACAAGTTTGAACTTTTGAAGCTCTACTGATTCAACTACTCGATTAGGAAGATTCCACAGTTTGGTCACAGCTGGAACAAGGCTTCTAAAATACTGTGCAGTATTGTGCCTCATAATGGATAAGGCCTGACTATTAGAATTAACTGCATGCCATTTATTACGAACAGAATTGAACTGTCCGAGAAGATCTGAATGTAAAGTGTGGTCAGAATTATGTAAAATCTCATGCAACATGCATAACGAACTAATTGAAAGACGGTGCCAGAGATTAATATCTCGATCAGGAATGAGAAATTTTATAGACCGTAAGTTCCTGTCTAAGAAATTAAGATGATAATCAGCAGCTGAAGACAAGACAGGAAAACAATACTTGAAAAAAGGTAGAATGAAAAAAATTAAACACTTCTTCAAAATAGATTCATCACCGAAAATCTTAAATGACTTTCTCAATAAACCAATTTTTTGTACAATTGAAGAAGACACAGACCTAATGTGTTTCTCAAAAGTAAATTTGCTGTCGAGAATCACACCTAAAATTTTAAAAGAGTCGTAGAGAGTTAAAGAGACATTATAAATGCTGAGATCTGGATGTTGAGGAGCCACTGTCCTTGTTTGATCTACTTACAATTAAACTTTGAGTTTTGTTAGCAGGATTCAACTTTATGCCCCATAATTTGCACCATGAACTAATTTTAGCTAGATGTCTCTATCAAGGGATTCATCAACCCCAGATATACATTCAGGAGATGGAATTGATACTAATAGTGTAGCATCATCTGTACATGCAACAAGCTTGTTCTCTAAGCAAATCCTGATATCACATTCCTATACTCACTATGGTGCTCATCAACAACAACTCTTTGCGATCTATTACTGAAAAATTCAATAATGATACTAAGAAACGACCCACCCACTCCCACTGTCTGAGTTTGGAAACAAGGGTCTAATAATTAACACGGTCAAAGGCAGCACTAAAATCAAGGCCAATCATACGAACTTACTGACCACAATCAAGGGAATTATGTACAGCATTGGAGATTGTAAGGACATCACATGCTCCAAGAGCTTTACGATAACCATATATTTATATTTCATATTTTGTATATATATATATATATATATATATATATATATATATATATATATATATATATATATATATATATATATATATAAATATATATATATATATATATATATATATATATATATATATATATATATATATATATATATATATATATATGTGTGTGTGTGTGTGTGTGTGTGTGTGCGTGTGTGTATGTGTGTGTGTGTGAAATTTAAGTCAGTTGTGACTAAGATGCAGGGGCATGATCAAGAGCTCTATAAGACGGTAGCAGTAAGTATATAGTAACTGGCATGCATAATGGATCAAACTAAATATTTAGCATTTATACCGGTACCCAATATATTGACAACATTTGAATATATAACAGAAAACGAGGTTTATCCCGAATTCACGAATTTTAGTAGTGAATCAATGTTTTTTGTTTTACATTTTAAATGTAAAGGCAAATGAATTTATGAATTTTAGTTTGAAATATCTATATAACCAAACATTTGCTTTTATTTTCAAGCAATCTGTCTCTTTTTCCAGTTCAATGGCTGGAAAACAAAATGCTCCAAGTCATTTGCTTTCGAGCAGTTCGTCTTTCCAGGAATTGATAGTTCGAGAAATAATTTTTCGAGGAATTGATTTCAAGAATTTTATTTTCTAGCAATTGATTTCGATCAATGTACCGGACACCCCACAGAAGAGTGCAACTTGAAGGTAGCCTTCCTTTATGTTCTAGAATTGTACCAGAAAGAGTTTCCTTTATGGTCAAATTATATTCCTTTTCAGTTGAAGCATAAATTTTCTGTACAACAGCTATTAGCTCAGAATAGCCATTCTAAGCCAGATCTGATTTATTACATTTCCAAGGATGAGAAGCCTCTTGTTTTTTTGCAAATAAACACAATTACAATCATCACTGAACCATTCTTTGTCCTCGATTTGTTACCTTACCACATCAGTAGGGCTACGGCTACCAATTATTTTGACCAGATTTTCCTTTTGGAGAACAACAGGCTCAACTTTATAGATTTGTGACCAATTCTCATGCAAATGATCACTCAAAATACTATTCTAGTTTGCTTGAGGTATTATATATAGTATATCCTACAATAGTATGACACACTATGAACCAGGTGCTTAGTCTTAATTACTAACGAAACCAAGACATGATTAGGTAGGTGGTGGAGTAGGTGTACTGATACACTCACTTCCTAGTACAACTGTCGAGGGCAAGACCTTTAATTCCTATTTTGACAAAGACTGCTGCACAAGAGTTTGCCAGAACTTGAAGCAATTTACAAGGGTCGATATTGTCTGGGACCAGTATCGTGCACTGACAATCAAAGGATGCACAAGGAAAAAACAAGGAACAGGCATCCTCCAGCACATATCTAGAACTATCAAAATCCCAGGAAATTGGTATAAATTTCTGGCAAACGTTGATAACAAGAAGGAACTGTTCTCATTCCTGTCAAATAAGATAACAGATGAACATTTTCCAGATGGCAAGAATGTCTGCATCAATGCAGGTGATCAAGACCTCCATGATAGGAACAGTCTATTAATGGATCAATGCAGCCATGAGGAAGTTGTCACATATCCTTCAATCTCTCTAATCTTCATCACTTGGGATGGTGTATACTAGTGTCATAGATGTTGGTGTAATCCTTCTGAGTAATTTCCATCACATCAAGATCAAGGCTCTGAATCCAGCTGTAGAAATCTAGATCTCCTTTACGGTGAGAATGACAACCAAAATGATCTCCCTGAACACTATCGCCAAATACCTGAGCACAACAAAGGGCAAAGCCACGGCCCCTTTCCATACATTCACTAGATCAGTCAGTACTTCTTCCTTCAAGTTCAAGGGTAACCGATCCTGCTACATGTTGATGCACAGAGTGTCATACCCCATGGAGCAATTTGCCACTAGTGTCAACACTCCATTCCAAACATGGCCTAGGTTAAAAGAAATGGTAACAAACTTTGTCTGTAGACTGTACTCAAATGAATTGTAAGAAGTAATTTATGTTGACCTCTTCCGAATGAGATGGTTCTCTTTGAAGACTGGGGTCGTGGAGAGAGTTCCCCAACTAGTGATGCTTTGGATCTACATCTCAAAAGGAGTGTCTTACAAATGAGCAAATAGGCGACAGCCCACGTGTCTAAATTCCTTTCAACAACCCTACTAACCATGGCTGGAAGGAAGAGGATGGCAAAATGCTTCCCATTTGTACCACACTGTCCCTCTCAAAAGATGTGTTCCCCTGGATGTGAAGTGCACTTGCCCGATTACCTGATCTCTGTGCAAATGCGTGAAGACAAAGTTGAAGTGCACACGTCAGTGCAAGTTCTGATGCAAGAAGTAGCTTGACTAAAACAATTTTCAATGCTAATACATACAGTATATATGGGCTTTGGTTAATTTGTTAGTCATTTTCCTATTGAATGTATTATTCAAGGAGAATTTTATTACTCATACATCCAAACCTAAGTATAGAGACAGAAATCACCATTCTAGGTACAATTAGTACAAAAGTTATGAGGTGTAATTCGAAAAAAGCTGTAAATTCGCTGCCACCTTGGATTTTAGTGGATTTTTTTTCATCTGACTGCTTGACACTGGAACAAAGGTGTTTTCTAAACCCTTACCTTCAATTTTTTACTGAAAACGAAACTGCATCAATTGGAAATGACTGAGGGCCTGGCCACCATACTTTATGTGCAAAACGTTGCAATCTGAAGAAAGTTAATTGTTATTTGTTACCTCCTACACACAGCCCGGCTTGCATACTTTTATTTTTAACTTCCATAGCCTGTCTAATGTGTCGGGCAACTTTGGTTGGGGATACTAATTTCCTTAATTCTATGATATTGCTTATAAATCTTTTTTATGATTTTCTACAGCTAAACGAATATCATCTGGCAGCTTACAAAACCTATAATCTTCATTTCCGCTTCTGTCATTTTCTTTTAAGTCTATAATATTCAATCGTTTTGTTTATTACTGTGACAACTTCCTTAGTGTTAAGTTCACCTATTTAATCTCTTCTGCCATTACCATTCACAAACCTCAAATTTGTCATTTCTTCTTTATTTTCCTCTAATTTTCTTTTAGCCTCACTCGCCACGTAACTTTTCCTTATTTTCTTGAGTTCTTGCTTTCTATACTTTCTAACTTCTTCGATTTCAATATCATGATATGTCCATACTGTATTTCGAAAAGCCATTTTCCCCAGCATTCCTCATATTGTTCTCTTATTTGGTCTTGCAGTATCTCTTTACCTAATCGCTTATCATCTAATGAAATGATGTTAGGAAAAAGCATCACTTTTTTATACACAAAGCTATTCTCAACTGGTCATATTGAGCCTGTTTCCGCAATTAACTCCCAATAAGGCGTAGTTACAACTTGTTCAAACATTCCTTTAATAATCTTGTGCCGTATACTTTCTAACTCTCATTTCTTCTTCCTTTACAACACCCAAATATTGTAGGTACTACAACTTTTTCATATATCGTTATTCTCACGAGCAATGCCAATTCTCCTACCATGTTAACATCTCCGGTTTTCGTAAATTCTCGCATTATAGATTTATATTTCCCTTAATAGGATAGAAATATATTGTTTTTCGTAATGTTTCTTCTTCTTCTCCTCCGCTGGCAAACCTTCAAATTGATTCATTTCATTAAATTTTGGGCCAAATGACCTGAAATTTGGCACAAAGGTCGACCGAGCAAATACCCAGGTGTGTTTTTTATTGATTTTTTTTTTTTCTCTTGCCATTTTCTGATAAAATGTATATTTTGGTCGTCTGTGCCCTGGCAATATAACTGAATGACTGGAAATTGGTAAGGAGGTGCCTTAGAAAAATACCAATGGGAAATCATAAATATTTTCGGCATACGTTTGTTTAAAATGGTTAATTTTGCAAATTCTCTATAATCTTCAGACAAAAACTTTACATTTTCGGCTCCTGTGCCTCCATATCTACACCAAAATATCCGAAATTTCGTAAGAGTGTACCTTGGGCATATGTTCACAGGATGTAAGTCCTGTTTTTTCATATATATATATATATATATATATATATATATATATATATATATATATATATATATATATATATATATATATATATATATATATATATATATATGTATATATATATATATATATATATATATATATATATATATATATATATATATATATATATATATATACATATATATATATATATATATATATATATATATATATATATATATATATATATATATATATATATATATATATATATATTACTTCAAAATGATTGATTTTAGTGATTTTCAGCTATCTTTTTACAATAAAATTTGCATTTTCTGCTCCTATGCCCTGGTATTTAGGCATATGAACTGAAATTTAGTATGGAAATGCGTATAATATATACCCACAGGACGTTATCGACAATTTTTACATATACCACTTCAGAATGATTTCTTGGGGAAATTTCAGCCATTTTTAGACCTAAAATGTGTACTTCCGGAAATGCGCCTTTAGGAGTAGGTTGATGTTGTGATGATAAAACTATCGGGGATCAGTTTCTGGAAAAGATTAATATGGGCCTGTCCATGGTTACATTAGGAGGAAGATGGAGGAAAATATGCTGTATTTGCTTGACAAATGTTGTCCTTCTAGTCTATTTTTGCTTCCCGTTTGCTTATGCTAAGACTGTGGTCTCTTTTTTTTTATCGTGTTTAATGGTAGAAAATTGCTGTCAGGCTAAAGATTGCTATGCTGGCACCTCCTCCCTATCTATCAAATTACATGTTTTTGGGTGGAATATCTGTATTCTGTAACTACTGGGAGATTTGAGGACCATATCAACTTGAAAACATGAACGAGGTTCTAGTTTTATTATGAAGTAAATAAAGATCTATTAGAATACGTTTTTTCTTCTATTTTAAATTTCTACCACAATATTCAGAGTTTTCTATTTCATATTGAAATTCCCCACATGTAACATAATGTCATCTCTGTTTATTCTCTCATCCTATCTTAATATGTTACTGCATTTGAGGAGCTATGCTGATTGTAAGATGTGAAAACACCAATGTACTGAGGCAATTGATACAATATTATATGAAATTCTTCAGAATGATATAATCCATTAGCTTTTTATACCCGAAATAACAGTACACCTCTTGTCACTAATTTCTACTACTCATAAGTATCATATATATATATATATATATATATATATATATATATATATATATATATATATGTGTATGTATATATATATATATATATATATATATATATATATATATATATATATATATATATATATATATATATATATATATATATATATATATATATATATATATATATATATATATATATATATACCGTATAATATATATATATATATATATATATATATATATATATATATATATATATATGTATATATATATATATATATATATATATATATATATATATATATATATATATATATTGGTAGATACAAAGTGCAATATTGATGAAATCATACCCAAAATTTCTCTCTCTCTCTCTCTCTCTCTCTCTCTCTCTCTCTCTCTCTCTCTCTCTCTCTCTCTCTCTCTCTCTCTCTCTCTTCCCTAAAAGCAGGACGTCAATAATAACAGCTGAAGTAATATGACTTAAGGATAATAAAAATATATTTGAAAAGAATATCTTTGCAGAGATGCATTGATTTATTTCGCATGAAATGAGAGAAATGCAAAACTATTGTACATTGCTAGCAAATGCATATGACATTTGATTGGCAGATGTTCTACATTAAACGACATCAAATTCAAGGATTTTTCCTGCTGGAAGAAATTGGATAACAAATATCCTACTCAGGAGAACTTCATTGATGGACTTTACATTAAACTCTTTTATCAAAAGTATCCCAGTAAAAAGTTGTGAATCTTTTTTTCTTATGAGCAATAAATTGTAGTTGGAAAAAGTTTTTTTTTTTTTTTTTTTTTTTTTTTTTTTATATAAACGCTGGCTTAATCACATGGTGGTTTAACTGACTTTCACTCATCATCAATTTAGTAATTAAATTAATTTTGTGAGAAATTTCTCAAAACATCAAAAAATGTCGAAAGTTATCATTATTGATATAGCTTGAATGGAGAACATCTCAATAACACCATAAAGAAAATTATATTACATATAAAAAACGGTGACCGTCCTTTGACATCATAACGGTTATCATACAATGACATAATAAGGCAGACATGAAAATGCAAACAATGAAAGCTTTTCTCATTCCACATGATGGTTTGACCAAGAACTCTGCTTGCCCATCCTTACATGCCTTAGATTTGTAAATATCTGCTTTGATTAAGGATGCATCATATTTTTGATTCCCCGACATCCTTCATCTCAAGAGGAGTTTGTCCATTCATCACATGAGCTTCTTTGCCAGTCGAGGAGGTTCCTCTCATCTTAGACCTTCTGAAGTTCTCGTAATGTCTGAGAGCTGTGACGTCAATGAGGTCCTGCATGTGAGTCCTTGTCCAGAAAGAAAAAATAAAAGTCTCAGAAAATACTTTCTACAAAAACTTCAACTCTAGTATTCAAGTATCACATCAAACACAACAATAGTGTACTCTTTCCTTTGACGGCAAAAAGCTTACTCAAAGCGTATTCTCAAAATGGATAAAGTTTTATAATAATTATAGCAGCTATACTATCAATTCTAATGATTAATGATGCCAAGATTTCTGTGGCTAGCAAACAATTCAACTTTTTCTTATAATCATTTATCATTTAGTTTGTTTATAGATTATGCAACACCTGTAATGTTTTATGACAAGATTTGTAAATGTTGTACAGGATTTCCCTTTCCGTTCCTCGAGGCTTCTACTATAGATGTAAGGACATCTGGTCCCACTGTGTTATCTCCTTAACGTTATTAATAGCATCGTTTCTCTCTCTCCGTAACTGACACGTAGCTCTTTCACCATCACAGTTTTGCATAGAGAAACCCACTCAAAACGTTAGGGCATATTGAAAACTATCAATTTTTAATTGAGAATTATTGTGTTTTACTTTAAGGGCATCTATAGGCATACACACGGATATATATATATATATATATATATATATATATATATATATATATATATATATATATATGTATATATATATATATACATGCATATATATATATATATATATATATATATATATATATATATATATATATACATATATATATATATATATATTTATATATATATATACATATATATGCATGTATATATATATATATATATATATATATATATATATATATATATATATATATATATATATATATATATATATATATATATATATATATATATATATACACACATGTGTGTGTTGGTAATCAAATTTATATATAATCAGTATGAAAACGATAAAAAACGATGTGTATTTTTCATAACTTAAGATACAACAGCAATAAAATCCAGAGAAATACGAATGCTCGTTTTTACCAATTGCTTTTCTATTGAAGAAATTTTCCGCGTGAGGATTATGCAGTTCGATATCTGTTTACTTTTGACTATGTCTCTTACGAGATCAAATTTATATCTGGCGAAGGCAGGAGAGTGCGGTTTACTCCCTTCTAATTGTTGTTTAACATTATTTTCTTTTTCAAAGATTACAGCAAATAGACTCAAATCTTCATTACTTAATTGTATTTAATAATGCTGAAATTGTAAATTATATTTCTTTGAGATTTCGCGGCGTAATTCAGTTAATGAGCAAAAATTAAGCTTGAAAATTTCCATTCATGCAAAGTGCAAGTTAGGAAATATAATTGCACATCGTATCTAGAATTATTTGAAAATAACTAGACATTATTTGTTCGTGAAACCTGAACATTATGTTGTTACAATTGTAGATATTGAAGATTATCTCTTGTAAATGTCGCGTATAATATTATTAAGTTCTTCATGAATCTATGACCTCTAAATAGCTTTGATTTCTGGCTTACTCTTTGCCTTCTATAATATTTCGACTTTATATTAGGATCTTATGAATAAAAGTCTTAGTGTCTTTTAAAACGTCATATAAACTATTCTTTCGTGTTGATGAAAAATGTAGCCTACAGCAAATGGTATTTGGAAAATAGTCACGAAGAACAAAATAATTGAACGGTAAAACACAAAATCCTTTAAATTTAAATTACTATATTTATACATGTGTCAATAACACATGTATCAAAGGCAGTACAGTAACAAGTTGAACGTTTGCACCGGAAATAACTATTAATTATATTTTCAGCTTCCGAATCTGTCTTTTATTGTAAAGTTAGTACACTTCATTTAGTAGCTAGGCTGAACCTCCGAGTATATGACCTTCCAACAGTGATACTATAAAAAGAATATTGCACACTTACATTTCTATACTTTCTAAGAGATGTTTATTGAATTTTAAGGACATAGAAGGATATCTACGTCAAGGGGATATACGCACGCCTATAAACATATTCGATTTTCATTAAATGAAGTCTTACCATATATTTCTGATATTTCTTTTCATAGCTCATTATTAATCAGTATCACATGATCCTCTCTTAAGACTTTGATTGATCCCCAATTCTCCAATATTTCAAACGCAAAGTACCAAGTTTTTTTTTTTTTAGATCTTACAAAGAGAAGACTAAATGCGGTAAGTGCTCACCTAATCAGCATATCTCTCATGTAGGCGAAATCATTATGAGATTTGTTTTCCACTTCCACCAAGCCCCAGTTGGATCTCCTTCCCATGACTTTCCTCCCATGAAGGTCGTGCCAAGCGGTGCTTCCTACCACAGCAAATGGCAGCCTCTCCTGAAAAATAATACCCTCTTGTAGTAATCGACCAAAATCTTTTTCGTTCTATCTTAAAATAAAATGAGTACTTCTTGAGAAGGGCATATTCTCCGTCATCAACAGAATGTAAATTTTAATGATTGTGATGAACAATTTGTAAAGTCTATCAAGTTTAACTAATGTCATGATTTATTGTGTTAATTTCATTTGCAATGCACTTCAGAACTACAAAACTGCAAATGGACATTATGGAAGAAATTAGTGCTAACATTTTGAAAGCAAAGTCATTGATCATACTAACTTAACACTGTTTATCAAATGCAGAAGCTATGCCATATTGCTACCCGTATTTGTTGTGATTCGTCCTTTAATTGATAGCAGAAGGGTCTAAAGGCAACAGGTCCCCGTTCTGTTGGTTCCTCTTACCTCTTGATCGTTACAAAAACTGTAAGAGAATATAGCTAAAAATTACAACCTATTTCTATTCTGAGAATAAAAATGCTCTTAGGGGTTTGTGCTGTCTCTTGTTGCTAATAGAAATAGTCTGCATTGTAAATGAAACCCTTACCCTAATTTTAGCATTATCCTGAGAATCTTCAGGATCTTCATACTCCTTCAAGGGATATATACGAATTCCATGATCCTGTAGATCAGCTCGAATTCTCTCTTTAAAGGCAACTCTCTCCTGGAAGAAAATAAGATCGGAAATAATTGTTCTAATCTGGTCATATAAGAATTAAGATAAAAGTACTTTCATTACCAAAAAAAAAAAAAAAATCGTATCCTTTGATTTCCTAAAAGAACACGAGAAGTAAAATAGCAACAACATAATTTACATTCTGTGAACTTCATATACAGATTCAAAATTTCTCTCCCACTCTTCTCTCTCTCTCCATTTCTCCCTCTTATTCATATAGGCCTATAAGACAACATAGAAGGGTCTCTCTTGGTATTTTTCGCGCATCATAATCTGTTCAAATTCCTGACTCCCTTGGCCCATTAATTTTTGTTTCTTTGTCTGACTAATAATCTTTTTTTGCATACAACATGCAATTGGAAGTCTTACTTTTGTCATTAAGTCTGGTTATGCTGTTTGTCTTTAACAAATCGGAAACAAATGAATCTTTTTAACTATATATGATAATTTTTTCAACACACGAGGAGTGCGGCAAAAGATTTTCCCCTAATTCTAGAAAAAATATAGATATGCATTCTGCATTTATCCAGCTCTCTAGGTCAACGTTATAGAAAGCAATGGAAAGGTGAATCGTCCCAGTTCACTACTTTTATGATCAACTGTAGAATACAGCTGTATAAACTTTAAGAGGATTTTTAAAAGTTAGTCTAGCGCTTCTCCAAGTGCATGGCATATCGTAAATTTGTTATCTGACCATCTTTTAAAATCATGACAAATAAAGCATTACTTATAAAAAATTCACCAATTCAAATGACAATAGTTTCAATTCTTGATAATTGATTAATCGTCAAAGGTCATTAGTAAGCACCATGTTGAAACACTTTTAATAATATAAAGAATAACATTGAATCATAGATAAAAAAAAAAAAGCATTTATGGTATCATCTGTTTTGAATAAAATATGTATATAAAATTTCATGTAAATGTCAGATATCCATAACTAAAGGCATGTTACAGCCTTAATGATTATGAATAGGCTACATTGCTATCTGCAGAGCTTTTAACCCTGACTTCAAGTAATGTCTCCTTCCGAAATCACAAATTTGACCTCAACTCATAGTGTCGCATGTGTATTTGCAAAAAAATCAGAGAGAATTTACGAGATATTGTTTATCATGATTTTCACTATAAGACAAATATATATCTCAATTTCTAATAGTTATTTTATAAACTACTTCAGTGAATGCATGCTGGTATCATAATATACCAACAATTATAAATTTTAAAGTAATTTGTGTTTTTCCTTAATATACAAACTCAGGTTCTTAAATAGGGACATAAAGCCAGTGCAAACGATAACGACCACTGAATTGTTAACGAGGTGGTAGTTATAACTACGGATGGTTACTGCACGGCAGCCCGGCCAGCTGTCAGTAAATGAGACTACCATTTTTTTTACCTTAGGTCTGAGACTTGCAGGGTGATTGAAGTGGAAAGTGTAACTTAATGGATTTAGATATGTAAAGTTACGAAAAATATAAATTACTTTAAAATAAGGGATTTGTTTCTACACATATAAGCAACATCGTTGTTTAATAGGTGACTCATCCTTTGATGAGAGAAAGTCCTTCCAAATCAAATTCCAGCTGATTCAGAAATATAAGTGCACTTGGTCCTTTACAGAAGCAAGGTGATGATTTCGCCAACCTCCTAATAGTCTAAGCATAGAGATATTAAAGGTATATGGTTAGGCCTGTACCTAGAGATAAGTGATGCTCAGTCACAGAGGAACATATATCCCAATACAAGACATGATGTCTGGATGTACACATAGCTATTATAAGGAATGGGCTTGTATACATTCTATCCATCCTCTTCCTCATTTAGGGAATAGAGATACTTCTCCACGGGCCCATCTGTAAATAAAGGTTGCTCTACTGTAAAACTTACATGCATTTAACATCTGTTCCAACCCAAAATGGTGATGGCAGCCTCACCCCAAGGGAGGGTTAAGAAGAATAAAAGTTCAGTCATCCGACTTTAATTCTCAATGTATGTCGTAACTACTATCTTAGACAAAAAGTTTCTTGTCACATGAGGGAGCTGTGCTGGCTACACAACCTGTTGAGCGTTCAACACTCACAACAGGATGTAAAGATATCCAAAGATTTAGGGGTATACTCCCACAGATAACGGGTAGTAATTGTTTTCTGGCATTTTCAGACTTCTGCCTTTAACCCTTGAGCCACTGAAAGGTTCTTCGCGAATACTCCTGACAGTGTGAGCTCTTATATCAGCTAGATTTCCAACCCCTTCATTGGTTGAGGAGTATGCTCATCTAATGGTCCAACAAAACAAAAATGAAACAGTGATTTTAGATATCTTCTTCTTAATCTTGACTGTGTTAAGGAAGAGTCTCTGGTACTTTTAAGACTCAAATGCAGTCTTCATAAGAAAGCTCACAATGCCCTCACTGGAGAACGAAGCATCTCCACTTGATTTCCTCTAGATGCTTCTTGAGGAGAAAAGATGGAGAAGGACTTGAACTCGGTAACTTCCACTACTCAATGGTAATTTCCATGTCGCTTCCACATTGCCAATGACATGACAGGCATCTGTAAGTTGTGGAAGTTGGAGAGGACTGTCCACTTCAGTGTCCCATTCCTTTTCACTTGTTACTTCTACCCCACTCCTGAACTGGTCAGACTGGTCTTGAAAAGGCAGAGGAATGTCTAAACTTTTTCAAGAGGAAGAAGTTGCTAGAGGTACTGATCTGGCTTTGGAGGAATCCGGATCTTTCTTCAAAGCAACCCTGAAGGTATGGAAAAGCCTGAAGGCTTTTCTGTAGCAGCCTTCGAAGGGCCTGGACCACAGAAGGTTACTGTGCGATGGATAAGTGAGTCATGACATACCTTCCACTACTTTTCCACCATTGCCTTCATGTCTCTCAAACAAAACAGAGATGTGGCCTCTAGCACCGAGATATTCCACAATGCCAACATAGCCTAAGGTCCAACTTTTCGAGGGAATTGAGATACAACAGCATCTCTCTCTTGAAGACACATTTTGTTGGTTGAGTTGTGTGCCATGTATGGCACTGCCTTCCTACCAGACCGAAGCAGCTTCTTGTACCTCATCATTATCTCAGGATTTGACAAATCCTGGGTCGTGACCAAGTAGGTGACTACTCCAGACCACTGAAGGCTAGAGATGGAAGAAGCTTCCATGGTACCAGACTGAAGTGCTGTGGATGTCTCTTTGTCTCTGAGTCTCTCCCCAGTAATCTCCACCAATAGTCCTGACATTGTGGGGATCAATGTGAAAAGGAGACAGTCTCATACTCTCACGTATGTAGAACATCCTCTGTCCAGAGAGTGCAATAGGCAGGGTCTTATTTGAATGGCTAGGCCACAGAAAACTCCCGGAACTGAAAATATGAGAATTTACCCTAAAGTCTAACCATGGCAACTCCAATGTAGTCCTTGATCCTTTTTGGAGCGCCAAATTGGCCATCAATGAACAAAGAGCCCGCTGTCCTTTGAGCTTTAGTAGCTTCTCCCAGTTCACTGAGTTCCCAAATGACTGCCAGAATACCTGCAAAAGGGCACTGTCCCAGGTTCTCCACCTCCATTGGCACCAGACTGAGGTTAGGTGCCCTTGCAGTGATAGATCCACGAACCTCCTTACCCACTGGAAAGGAGGTGGTCTCAACAGGCACATTGGGAGACAGCTCTCTCCTTCCATAGTAAATTTGCTCTGAGAATTGAACTTGGAGTGTACTTTAAAAGAGGTTGAAATGGATGTAATTGCTCTCTACTTCAGAAACAGAACTGCCTATGGCACTCACTCACCTGGACACAGATGAAGTACCACATACTTTTATCTCTATGGGCAGTGCTAATAAGCACATTATTGGGTACATGCAGGTTCATCACATGAATATCCTACCAGTCACCAGGTGGGGATGGACCTTGTTGCTGATTGTGCATATATGATGGAATAGCAGTCTTGGGTGGTTAGGTATTGTTGTTCCTGATTGTGTGAGCGAATGGAAATTTCCTAGCTCATGGTTGAGTGAGGCTGGGAAAGAACAGGTGATCGTGTTCCCTACTTCATGAGCCCATGGGAACATCTTCTCTGACCCGAGATTCATGAGGAGATTGATCATGAGGAGCCTGATCATGTGGCAACAGATCACAATGAGACCAAAATTAGTATTCCTGGTCATTAGCATCTCCAGTTCTCTATCTAACACAGACAATGGAACGTCACCACAAGTCATCTTCTTCTACTTCGATACCGAAGTATGTCTGAGGAGACAGACCAATGTGTTACTCAAATTTCCAGAGGAGAAAGGAAAAGGGCCACATCCTTCTTTTTGACTGACATTTCGCGAGCTGGCCCCCATAACAAATTGAGCATCGGTAGCAGGAGCATATGCGCCAGTACTGTACACAGAAGCACATTTAATCTCAGGGTTAGTGTTCGTTAGTGCAACAGTCATGAACCCTATAAATGCTTGAAAAATTTCTTGCCACCTTTGGCCAGACACAACCATATCTCTTTACCACTCTCAATTTATGCAGCAATTACACTTTGCATACCAAAAAAAAAAAAAAAAATATCAACAACCAGAATTTCAAGAGGCAGCAACAGTATGTAAGTACTTGTTGTGG
>NC_090733.1:68710340-68727840 GCF_036898095.1 Palaemon carinicauda
ATAGCGAGGATGGCGAACTCGTTTAAGGGGGGGTCATCTACCGCCGGGTTCTGAGTTTTCGCCACGAAGGAAGGAACAAATTTGAAGCCCAACTCCTTCTATCTGTGAGAATGGGAGACATCCACTGAGAGCCCGTGAAGCTCACCTACCCTCTTGGCTGAGGCCAGGGCGAGGAGGAACCCCATCTTCAGGGTTAGTTCTCTGTTGGTAACTTTGTTTCAGAGGCTCGAATGGAGGCTTCATAGGGGCGTTTAGGACTTTGATGATGTCCCACACGGGAGCATTGAGGGTCCTGGGGGGGCAGGACCGATCGAACCTTTTTACCAGCATTGAGAGGTGCTTGGAGGAACGTAGGTTCAAGCCCTTGAGGAGGAATACCTGGCCCAGGGCAGCTCGGAATCCCTTTACTGCTTGTACTGATATGCCCTGGTCGAGTCGCAGGTGTAACAGGAACTCCGCGATGACCGGGATCGAGGCCTTGAGGGGCTGTATGCCCTCTTTGTCACACCATTTACCAAAGGTTGCCCAACTCGACTGGTATATGGCTCTCGATGAATGTCTGAGAATCAAGGTCATCTGGGAGGCTGCCTTCTTGGAGTACCCTTCCCTTTTTGGCAAACACTGTATAGTCTCCATGCGTGAAGGGGGAGGTTTTGGAGTCCTCTGGAACCTGGTGGGGTTTCCTCAGAAGATCTCGACATAGGGGCAGGGGCCACAGAGGTTCCCTAGCCAAGTAACTCAGGTTCGTGAACCACTCCTTTTCGGGCCACCACGGGGCTATTAGAGTCATCCTTGCCTGCTTCGCCCCCCAAAGAGGGTTGAAGGTCTGTCTCAAACGGGAAAATAGAGGGAAGGCGTCGACGCTGTCCCACAGGCATTGAAACGCATCTTCCAGAGCTGGTGCTGGGACTGGTACTGGGGAACAGAAGACCGGCAGCTTCGCGTTCAGCCTTGTTGCAAAGAAGTCCAGGCATGGTGACCCCCACTTTTCTAGCACTGCCCTTGCCACCTTCAGGTGGGGAGACCATTCCCCCGGACAACACTTGACCCCTCCTGCTGAGACCATCCGCGACTACGTTCCTTTTTCCTGGGATGTACCTGGCTTTCAGAGAGATTGCATTGCCATTGGCCCAGGATAGGATCTTTACCATCAGGTTGTGGATCTGGTGGGAGCATAGGCCTCCCTGTTTCATGACGTAGGCTTCTCCCCACTAACGAACTCCCCAAGAAGACGAGAGCCTTCTGTTCTGCCAGCAGCTTAGGTTCGTTTATGTGGAGGGTTTGCTCCTCTGAGGACCCCTAACCTTCGGCTTTTTTTTCCGGCAGGTGGGATCCTCATCCCTACCGGGATGCGTCTGTGAACAGAAGGACTTCCGGAGGGGGATCAAGGAGTGAAACTCCCGCTCGATTGTTCTTTGGTTCATATCACCACTTGGTTGACTGGGATGGGGAAAGCTTTAGGGGTGGATACTACCTTGCTAGGGCCTGTACCTCTTTCAGGTTCCACTGGCATTGTCGCTCATCAGAGCTACCCTTCTCCCCATTAACGAACTCCCCAAGATGACGAGAGCCTTCTGTTCTGCCAGCAGCTCAAGTTTGTTTATGTGGAGGGTCTGCTCCTCTGAGGACCCCCGACCTTCGGCTGTTTTGTCCGGCAGGTGGGATCCTCATCCCTCCATGGATGTGTCCGTGAAAAGAAGGACTTCCGGAAGGGGATCAAGGAGTGAAACTCCCGCTCCAACCACCACTTGGTTGACTGGGATAGGGAAAGCTTTGGGGGTGCATACTACATTGATAGGGCCTGTACCTCTTTCAGGTCCCACTGGGCTGGGCGCAGCATCAACCTTCACTCGGGAACGAGCAACTGGTGGCCTACCAGCCTCTGACCCTCCTTGAACGATGCCCGTTTTTCCTTGAAGAAGGTTTTTGGCATGCTTTCCAGATTCCCGATCCTCTCCTTCGTCAGGAAGCCCTGGCTTACACGGAGCATATCTCCAACCCCAGGTACACGGTCCTCGTAGTTGAGGAGGGTCGTGACTTCTCCCAGTTGAACACTACCCTCAGTTTCGTGCAGAAGATCACTAACTCGTCCCTCTGCTCTGACAACTGTTTTCTGGACCCTGATAGAAGTAACCAGTCATCCAGATACCTCAATGGTCTCATCCCTCTCCTGTGGGCCAACTGAGAGACCAGGGAGAAGACCCTGGTGAAGACCTGAAGAGCGGTCGACTGGCCAAAGCAGAGGGTACAGAACTGGAAGACTGCTTCTCCCCACTTGAACCTGAGGAACTTCCTCCTGGACATGTGCACTGGAATCTGGAAATATACATCTTTGAGGCTCATCTGCTGGCTGAGCCACGCAATTCTGGAGCAAGCGCTCGCAGTTGGAGATTACGGCATGTAATGTACCCACAACCTTCTCTTGTTGGGGAGCCGGTTGGGGGCGGCAGAAGAGGGACTGCAGGCCACGCCGAGCGGTGGATTGACAGCCATGTTGGCCGAATCCCGGTGGGAGTGCTTAATAAGCTTCTGGCTGGACAGGCCAACGCATCGTCGATTAAGTGGTTTGGGTCCCATGGTTCCCACGTGGAGCTACTAGAGCATCTTCCAACAGTCCAATCTCCCTTCTGAGGGGGTTCTGCGTCGCTCTCCATCTCCTCGGCTCCGCATCGGGGCTTGAGCGGGGACCGTAGGAGCGAGATCTAGAAAGGTGACGCCCCTTTACATGGTCCTCAACCCGGGAATGGATCCCTTAGTGGGGACCTTAACGGGGTCCTGGGAGTGCCCGAGAGGGCTTCTTTGTCACACGGGGCCTGGTCAGCATACGAACACCTTTGAGAGGGCGATGATGATACCTTTCCATGTGCGGAGAGCAGCTCCACCTTCCACTGAGGGACCGAGGAGCCACTTGTGGGTGGTGGGTAACAGGTCTCCATGCCGAGCAGAGAGGAGGATTGGCGGGTCCTATGACCCACTGGGTCCGGGAACCCTCGCGCCTCCATCAGCAGGAAGGTGGAATTGTCCACGTGGCTACCGCTGAGCGAAGATAAGTTTATCCCCTGACTGGGGATAAAAGTCATCCGCTGAGTAGGGATAAACGTCATCCGCTGAGTGGGTATAGAGGTCGTCCGCTGAGCGTGGATAAACGTCATCCACTGAGCGGGTATAAGGGTCGTCCGCTGAATGGGTATCGGGGTCGTCCACTAGGCGGGGTTAAGGATCATCCGCTGGGCGAAGATAAGCGTCATCCACTGAGCGGGTATAGGGGTAATCTGCTGAGCGTGGATAAGGGTCATAGTAACCGATGTGGTAATGTCCCTGACCGGTGATAGTCAGTCCGGGTCTCGGGTCTTGCTCAAACTTGTCAGTTCCCCAAAGCGCGGCAACCCCACCATCCTTATGCGCCAAGGATAGGAGTGTTTGAGGGGAGCCTACAGAACCATCTGTCGAAGCATCAGTGGCCATCGAGCACATGTATATATGTTAGTCTTTTGGGCATTGTCCCTCTTGAAAAGGCAAAGTCACTGTCCCTTGCCTCTGCCAATACTGAGACCTTTAAAGCCCTTAACACTTGACAATGATGTATATCAGGTCACAACTGAAGCAAAACAAATGGCGGTTGAGGTCCACGTCACTGTAAGGAGGACAAACTTACCGTACATGAGAAAAGTATTGTCTAAACACACTTACGTAGTTAAAACATATATACCTGAGTATATATAAATATATATATATATATATATATATATATATATATATATATATATATATATATATATATACATATAAATATATATATATATATATATATATATATATATATATATATATATATATATATATATATATATATGTGTATATATATATATATATATATATATATATATATATATATATATATATATATATATATATATATACATATATATATATGTATATATATATATATATATATATGTATATATATATATATATATATATATATATATATATATATATATATATATATATATATATATATATAAACATATAATCTATATATATATATATATATATATATATATATATATACCTGCACATGAAAAAGGAAATGTCCCGATATAAGGTTACAGTAAAGAAGACATACTTGACGTACATGAGAAAAGTATTATCAAAACACATTTACGTACCTAAAACGTATATACCTATGTATATATACACAAAACATATAACACAATTATACACCTGCACATGAAAAGGAAACTGATCATATCAGAGAATCCTTTATCCAAAGTGACGTCTTGATCGCCACTAATCATAAATAATGAAAGTCATTGATGTACAGACGTTGCTACAACCTTCAATCAAGGAAAACGAAAACATTAATACTTCTTAATCATTCCTTCTTCATGCATGACTAAGTATGAAGCATATGTTCCACAGCACGTCCCTGCACCAGAACATCTGGGATGATGTTACTGGTATAAAGGGGACAACGGTCTCAGTAACAGACTGAGACTAGCACTAACTCACCTTGGTCCCCGCCCTGGGCGGGGATAGGGGAAGATCCAGAACACTTGGAGGGAAAATATCTCTCTAAAGAAGACCTGTTTTTCCTTGTTCTTCTTGCTCCCTTCCATGCCAGACTGATCCCTTGACCCCACGAGAAGAGATCGGCTCCTGGGAGCCGCATAGATCGTCATCCCCTGATCGGGTGTCTACCCACTCTGGACAGAGGCCGCACCGGCGGACGGAGGGAAAAAAGATGGGAGGCCTATCTGCCCTCAGTACTCCCGCTACAGCTGGGAATGTGGAGGCGGTATCCCAGCCATATATGGGGAAGCGCGAGGATCTGAACAGTCCCGGTACCTCCTCTTCCACCGTGAGCATCTCTGCAGACAAAGGAGTCCCCGAGACACTGGGTACTGTCGAGCGCAACTATTAAGACGAAACCCACAACCTTCTATGAGGCCAATCTGTCCCTCTTCAACTTCTTTGTGGCCATTCTGGTCCATTGGTCATGGCTCCAAACCACACACACACTCAGCATACACGTGTCGGTCCGGGAACACACATGGCCCCAACACGAAGTACACAACCCATGGGGATCGACATCCATGTGGGACAAAAAAGCTGCACACAGTTTACCAGTAACATCTGGGCAACGACGTTGCACTCTCACAGATTCCATGATGGAAATCAAGGACCACGAGATCCAACGAGAAACGCACTAAGAACAGGAAAAACTCTTACGAACATAAGCGAGACGAGAACGTGTGTAATTCAACACAGCCAGAGTAAGAAATGGCTAATGGCAACCTAAAATGGTCGACCGAAGCGTTATCCTAGTCATTCTAGGTAAACAAGAGAGGTCAGGTATGTGTAGGTAAGAAGGGAGGTTCGGGGTGCCCTGTAGGGGGGGGGGGGAATTTCTGGCCGGAAAGAAGACGATAAGAGTAAACTCCTAATTATATGGGACGTGGTTGTTCGTGTCAGAATAAATATATATATATGTATCATCATCATCATCATCTCCTCCTACACCTATTGACGCAAAGGGCCTCGATTAGATTTCGCCAGTCGTCTTTATCTTGAGCTTTTAATTTAATACTTCTCCATTCATCATCTCCTACTTTGCGCTTCATTGTTGTCAGCCATGTAGGCCTGGGTCTTCCAACTCTTCTAGTGCCTTGTGGAGCCCAGCTGAACGTTTGGTGAACTATTCTCTCTTGGGGAGTGCGAAGAGCAAACCCAAACCATCTCCATCTACCCCTCATCATGATCTCATCCACATATAGCACTTGAGTAATCTCTCTTATAGTTTCATTTCTGATCCTATCCTGCCATTCAACTTCCAATATCCTTCTGATGGATTTGTTCTCAAATCTACTAAATCAATTGGAGATTGTTTCATTGTCATACCATGACTCGTGTTCATAGAGTAGCACCGATCTCACTAATTTGATATATATAGTCTGATTTTCATATGTAATTTCAGGCGATTGAATTTCCAAATTTTACTTAACCTAGCCATTGTCTGATTTGCTTTTTTCAATCTTTCACTAAACTCTAATTCTAAAGACCCTGTATTGGATATCATAGTTCCTAAATACTTAAATGATTCTACCTCATTAATCCTTTCTCCTTCTATTGGTACCGTTCTCATCATCTCTGTCCTTATTTATCTTCAGCCTAAGCTCGTGTGATATTTCATGCATTCTGGTAAACAAGCATTGCAAATCCTGTGGTGTTCTGCTAACAAGGACAACATCATCAGCATACTCTAGGTCTGCTAAATTCCTATCACCAATCCAGTCCAATCCTTCTCCACCATCTCTGACTGTTCTACACATTACAAAATCCATGAGGAGTATAGACAACATAGGTGACAAAACACTCCCTTGGAGTACTCCGCTGTTCACTGGAAATTCATTTGATAAGACTCCATTAACATTAACTTTGCACTTGCTATGCTCATGAACAGACTTAATCAAATTTACATATTTAAGAGGAATTCCATAATAACGCAGGACTCTCCACAAAATTGGCCACTGCACACTATTAAAGGCTTTTTCATAGTCCACAAATACCATCAAAATGGGATCTCTATATTCTACGCATTGTTGTACATCATGTCTCAAAATTAAAATTTGGTCGGTGCAACTTCTGCCTTTTCTAAATCCTGCTTTTTAATATCTTAGCTTTTCATCAGTCCTTCTCTCCGGCCTCTTTTAGAGTAAGCATATTATATATTTTCATAACAACTGACATAAGCATTATGCGTCTGTAATTATTGCAATCAGTCAGGCCACCTTTTTTGATATTTTAACCAACACTCCTAACTCCCATTCATCAGGTTTAACTTCTTCATGCCTCATTCTACAAAATAATCTTGTAAATAGTCTGGGAGTTACTTCATTTTCGCCCAGTATCATCTCGGGAGTTATTCCATCGTATCTCGGGGCTTTTCAGCTCTTTAGTCTTTTTAGGATAACTTCGATTTCAAACACAGTGAATTCATTCATGGGCACACACACACACACACACACACACACACACACACACATATATATATATATATATATATATATATATATATATATATATATATATATATATATATATATATATATACATATATATATATATATATATATATATATATATATATATGTATATATATATATATATATATATATATATATATATATATATATATATATATATATATATATATATATATATATATATATACTAAAAAAATCGTCAATGATGCATCAGCTGCATTTTGCTAATCTTTTGGTTACATTTTCCTTCATCCTACTGTGTTTTTCATATAAGTCTTAAGAATGAAATTTTAGTCTAGTAAGGCCTTTTGGATGTGCATCATAAGTCTACATACACGATTCATATTTAGAAAATAATGAATGTAAAAAAATCTTTTTGTTAAATTAAAGAGAAATCGTAGATGTGTTGAATGTCAAAGTCAGTCTCCGCAGTGAATTCTTTTGCCTGCACATTATTTCATTTCATATCGAAGGCCGAAAGCTTAATCCAGTAATACTTGAACTTTTTACAGTATTATGTTACTGCTTTGTAAGGTCCTAATGAAAATATTCTTGGAACGTTGACACGAGTGTATGGATATTCTGTCAAACAAATGAAATATTTTCTTAAGAGTAGCATGTCCATGAAGAAGAGAAGATTGCTTGCTAAAACTTCACCTCCTTCCATTCCCTCACCTCTATTGTTAGCGTGTCGGCCTTGGCAATAACGGGAACCACATTAGCTATCTTGTCTAATCGCTGTAGCACTTCGATGTCCAGAGAACTTAATCTGAAAAATAAAATCAAACATTGAAATCTCTCTCTCTCTCTCTCTCTCTCTCTCTCTCTCTCTCTCTCTCTCTCTCTCTCTCTCTCTCTCTCTCTCTCTCCAATAGAAAGGAAGTAATTCAAAAGTATGCCAAGAAAATTATTTCTGCTTTGGTTATTTACCACCACTCAGAATTTATAGAGTTTGTTAATACAGAGCTTCGCCCAAAATGTTACTAATATCTAAACATAAAAACAATGTCGGTGACATTAAATAAGAATGTTCACCATCCTAAGGTCACCTGAATAAACTCCTTTGGACATTGCACAAACTAAAAAAAACTAAATGGCCAAAGTCTGTTACAAACTCTCCGTCTCAAGGCCCAAGAGCAGTTACTGACCAAGAAATATTCTTTTCATTACGTCCAATCGAACAAAGGTCATTTCCGCTCACTTTTATTATATAGAGGATGCCTGACATGACTCATATCCTTATTTCAAAGGGCACTGGATCTCATCCTTTAAGAATTCAGAACTGCCTAGCGGTGACCTACATCTCTCTCTCTCTCTCTCTCTCTCTCTCTCTCTCTCTCTCTCTCTCTCTCTCTCTCTCTCTCATTTTTTACAGAAAAAATGAGAAAGCATAATATTGTGAGAAAGATAGGAAAATGGGTAAAAGAATTCCTGCAAAACAGAAAACAGATAGTGGTTGCAAATGACGAGAAATCAGATGAAGATCAGGTAATATCTGGCGTGCCACAAGGTACGGTATTAGCTGCACTGCTGTTTGTTACTATGATCTCAGACATAGACTGTGATGTTAAAAACTCTGTAGTGAGAAGTTTCGCCGATGACACAAGAATAAGTAGAGAAATTACTTGTGATGAAGATAGGAACTCACTACAAAGAGATCTAAACAAAATATATGAATGGGCGGAGATAAATAGGATGGTATTTAACTCCGATAAATTTGAATCAATAAATTACGGAAACAGAGAAGGAATGGTATACGCATACAAAGGACCTAATAACGAGACAATCACAAACAAGGAAGCAATTAAAGACCTTGGTGTAATGTTAAATAGGAATATGTTATGCAACAACCAAATAGCAACACTGTTGGCTAAATGTAAATCAAAAATGGGAATGTTATTCAGACACTTTAAAACAAGAAAAGCTGAACACATGATTATACTTTACAAAACTTATGTACGTAGTACACTCGAGTACTGCAATGTTATATGGTACCCACACTACCAAAAGGATATTGCACAAATAGAGAGTGTACAAAGGTCCTATACTGCTAGAATAGAAGAAGTTAAGGACCTTGACTACTGGGAAAGACTGCAATTTTTAGAACTATACAGTCTAAAAACTAAAAAAAGAGAAGAGAACGCTACATGATAATACAAGCATAGAAGCAAATAGAAGGAATTACTGAAAACATCACGGAGCTAAAAATATCAGAAAGAGCAAGCTGAGGTAGATTAATAGTGTCAAAAACTATACCAGGAAAACTAAGGAAGGCGCACAGGACATTAATCCACTACGCACCAGCATCGATAATGCAGCGACTATTTAATGCGCTGCCAGCTCATCTAAGAAACATATCAGGAGTGAGCGTAGATGTGTTTAAGAATAAGCTCGATAAATACCTAAGATGCATCCCAGACCACCCAAAACTGGAAGATGCAAAATTCACTGGAAGATGCATTAGCAACTCTCTGGTGGATATACGAGGTGCCTCACACTGAGGGACCTGGGGGAACCCAAACATAGAATAAGGCAATAAGGCTCTCTCTCTCTCTCTCTCTCTCTCTCTCTCTCTCTCTATATATATATATATATATATATATATATATATATATACATATATATATGTATATGTATATATATATATATGAATATGAATACAGTATATATGTATATATATATATATATATATATATATATATATATATATATATATATATATATATATATATATATATATATATATATATATCACATATGCAATCAAAGATATACAGTAAGTTTTGTAAGAAAATACAACTTTCTATTCATTATAAAATGTGCGTTTTTCATAGCCATTGTTCTCCTAAACCATCTCATGATGTTTATAGTTATTCTTAGAATAATTTTCAGGCTTGCAATTCACCGTACTGTAAAATTATATTAATCCATAAACATTAACATCCATATGCATAGTCATATATATTTTACCTTAAATATTTTCCTCTTTTAGAGCGATAGGTGTCATGAGGTGTTTCCCTTCAGTTTTCTCATCAAGTAATAAGCGGATGAAGTTATTAGTCCACGCCCTGTTCAAGAGGCTTTTGTATTCTGCATTTATGTGGCCTCGTTCGATCCAAAACTATCGATCACAAGTTCATCCAGAAGTAAATAGGGACCAGCATTTGGTGGCATCAAGAACAAGGGCCCGGGGCTAGCAATCTCACCCTTAAAGGCTTTCAAGGAGAACAAAATGTTCATGTCTAGAAATAAGAACACCACTAGTATGGCACACAAATGGTCCTGGTCAGGCTCAGTAGACAACAACCAGAGAGAGGCCAGAAAGCTAAACTCTCCAGCCCTCACCATTTCAAGGAGAATATAAATATATATATATATATATATATATATATATATATATATATATATATATATATATATATATATATATATATATATGTGTGTGTGTGTGTGTGTGTGTGTGTGTGTGTGTGTGTGTGTGTGTGTGTGTATGCATGCATGAAAATAAAAAATCCAATTTGAACTGAATTAAATGCATATTCGGTGGCAATACGGTATTAAATGCTATTCTTTTGGTGAAAACATGAAATCCACGGCCCTCATCCTCGAATACTAAGCATATACAACTGTCACCTCTTCTTGGTGCCTTACAAAATCTTCTCAAAATATAAACTTTAAAAACTAAAGTTATTCTACCACGAACATAAAAACCAAACCAGGAAGGGTAAAGTAAACCGCTTCTTACATTATTATTATCATCATTATTATTATTATTATTATTATTATTATTATTATTATTATTATTATTATTATTAGCTATGCTACTACCGTAGTTGGAAAAGTATGATGGTATTAATGCCTACAGGCTCCAACAGGGAAAATAGCCCGATGAGGAAAGGAAATAAGGTAATAAATAAACTTTTTGAGAAGTAATGAACAATTAGAATAAAACATTTCAAGAACAGTAACAACATTAAGACAGATCTTTCATATAAAAACTATAAAAAGAGACTTATGTTAGCCTGTTTAACATAAAAACATTTGCTGAAAGTTTGAACTTTTGAAGTTCCATCGATTCAACTACCCGATTAGGAATATCATTCCACAACTTGGTCACAGCAGGAATAAAGCTTCTAGAATATTGCGTAGTATTGAGTCTCATGATGGAGAAGACCTGACTATTAGAATTAACTGCATACCTAGCATTACGAACAGGATGGTACTGTCCGGAAAGATTTGAATGTAAAGAACGGTCTGAATTATGAAAACTCTTATGCAACATGCATAACGAACTAAATGAACAATTGCGCCACAGATTAATATTTAGATCAGGGATAAGAAATTTAATAGACCGTAAGTTCCTGTCCAACAAATTAGGATGAGAATCAGCAGCTGAAGACAAGACAGGAGAACAACACTCGGAACAAGGTAGAATGAAAGAATAAAAACGCTCCTTCAGAATAGATTGATCACTTAAAATCTTAAAAGACTTTCTCAATAAGCCCTTTTTTTATGCAATTGAAGAAGACACAAACCTAATGTGTTTCTCAAAAGTAAATTTGGTGTCGAAAATCACACCTAAAACTTTAAGAGTTAAAGAAACATTATCAATGCTGAGATCCAGATGTTGAGGGGCCACGGTCCTTGACCTACTTACAATCATACTTTGAGTTTTGTTAGGATTCAACTCCATACCCAATAATTTGCACCATGCACAAATTTTAGCTAGATCTCTATCAAGGGATTCAGCAACCCAAGATATACATTCAGGAGATGGGATTGATGCAAAGAGCGTGGCATCATCTGCATATGCCACAAGCTTGCTTTCTAGGCCAAAGCACATATCATGTGTACATAATATGAAAAGTAATGGGCCACAACACTACCCTGTGGAACACCAGATATAACATTTCTGTACTCACTATGGTGCCCTTCAACAATTCTTCGCTATCTATTACTTAATAATTCAAAAACGATGCTACGAAAAGACCCACCCGCTCCCATCTATTTGAGTTTAAAAAACAAAGGCTTCATGATTAACACAGTCAAAGGCAGCACTAAAATCAAGGCCAATAATACGAACTTCCTGGCCACAATCAAGGGAATTCTGTATAACACTGGAGATTGTAAGAAGGGCATCACATGCCCCAAGGCCTTTAAGCCAAATTACAAACTAGGGAACAGATCATTACCATCAGCAAACCTATTTAGACGCTTTGCCGAAAGACGTTCAAGAACATTAGATATTATAGGATTTATGGAAATTGGGCAGTAATCATTCACATAGTGGAGTAACGTTACCAATTCTCCAACAAGTGCTAAAAGCTCCTCTTCTTGATATCTTGCGCAAAATAACAGACAACTTTGAAGAAAAGAAATCTGCAGTCTTTATAAAGAAAAAAACAAGAAAAAATCTGCAGTCTTTATAAAGAAAAAAAAAGCAAAGGAAAAACACCAATTTGGTCTACTCCCCTACTAGCACCAAGATCCATCAACAGAGCTTTAATATGTTGAAATCATAAAGCCTCAGGAAAACGAAAATGAGGAAGATCAAGTTTCTCATTACTCAGGTTACTGCCAAAACACATCAGCCAAAAGAGTTGCCTTTATTTTAAGTAAAGGAGGAACTAATGCATCTACACCAAAACAATGCAGATTTAAGGTAGTCCACCACTTATGTTCTTGGGTTCTCCCTAAAAGGGTTTCTTTTATGGATAAAATATATTCCTTTTCAGTTGAGACATAAACTCTTTGAGCAAGAGCTCTAATCTGAGTATAGTTATTCCAAGTCGAATCTGATCTGTTTCCCTTCCAAACATGGTAGGCCTCCTGCTTTTCCAAATACGCCCATCTGCAATCATCATTGAACCATGATCTATCTATCCTAACAATCTAACCATCAGATGGGTAAGACTGTGTATGTATAGTACAAGTCAAAGTTGGACACTCCGGTTAAGCAGAAATAATCCTCTTCCCGAATGCTAATAGAACTCTAGATACTTTAATATATATCTGAATTATATGAAATTTACTATTCACTATCAGTATATCTATGGCAAGACAAGTAGCGTAAACAGTCCAATAACTTACGAGTGCCCCGTTGGCGGAATGAAATAGAGACAGCAGTGAACTCTGGAATCCGCGATGTGGATCGGTCGGTCGATCTTCACCTCTTCCTGAAGGTACTTGGCATACTGACTCTCAATAAAGGACACGATTGGTTCCCAGCTGTTCAAAAATATGATGATAATAATAATAATAATAATAATAATAATAATAATAATAATAATAATAATAATAATAATAATAATAATAATAATAATAATAATAATAATATGACGAAAATTATCATAATGATTCTATAATATAGCAAGGCTAAAGAATTTTCCATAAACATTGTCTTAACATGAATTATGCAACAATGTATGCTATTATCATTCAACGTTTATCAATGTGAAACGTTATTCTATCCAATTTCCTAAACAGATCTGATCAATACTATATAATTAAAATGTTAGTGATAAATAAGATGATTAACAAATTATATTTACATAAGGAAAGAGTACCGCTACTATCGCAATTAAAATGAGAGAGGTGTGAAGAAAAGCTTGAAGTAAAAAGATGAACATGATAAAAAAAGTACTTTTGATATCTGCATAAACATGCGAACAGGACAAACATTTTTATAATGAGCTCCGAGAGAAAGTGAGAAATGTGCAAATTAGTTATTTTGAGTTCCACATTGAACAGAAAACATAACTTTCCATACATGACCAAAATGCAACCCTAAAATCTACATGAAATAGTAATATGTAACATAACTGTATTCCGGTAATACATAAAAAGCTAAAAATCTGACAAAAACAGTATTTGGTTGCTACAATGTAATTCCGAACTCTGTACTAAATGAGAAGAATGACTAAAAGCAGCATGTTCACATTCACATAAAAAAAAAAAAAACATGACAAACATACAATTCTAAATCTGGATTAATTGGGAAACAAACAGTTTTTATCTCTGTTTCTATCTCTGTATAATCCAGTGTAATTTAGAAAAACAAATTGTGTGTATTTGTGTGATGAGACCTCGTCACCAAAAAACAGTCGTTACGATATAATGCTGTGCCAATAAATAACCAATCTCTCTCTCTCTCTCTCTCTCTCTCTCTCTCTCTCTCTCTCTGTATATATATATATATATATATACATTTGTGTGTATAGTATTTGTACAGTATATATATATATATATATATACTGTATATATATGAATATATAAATATATATATATATATATATATATAATATATATATATGTATATATATATATATATATATACTGTATATATATATAAATATATATATATATATATATTTATATATATATATATATACAGTATATATATATATATATATATATGTGTGTGTGTTGTGTGTGTAGGCTATATACAGTATTTATATATATATATGTGTGTGATATACTGTAGTTTTGTTACAAAAACACGGGACTTTCATACATTAAAATGTTGAGTCAAAAATAATTTTGATGATTGAATCCACACCTGTCTCATGAGTAAAGATCCAATGGGAGATTCCTATATGGGAAGTACCTCTGTCTGGACCATATCACTATTTGCCCCGTTTTCAAAACTGGTATTAAATTTTGACAATTCAACTATCAATAGAAATAAAGAATTGATTCTGAATCTGTTGTATAGATTCCTGTTGAAATAAGGTTATCTACAATGTACTTGAAATCAAAATTAATCCTTCTCCATCATGATAGCAGATTGGTAGATTTTGACCATGAGGGCTATTTACAATAAACGTTCGGGGTTAATTCTAATCTCTCTGTCTAAGTCTGATATCAGTTCGGTTTCGACTCTGCGGTTTAGGCCCAAAACCCTGGCCAAGACAAAAGCACTTATCATAAAACAGAAATTCCTCCTCTTTTGGGTCCTTATTCCTGTGAGTGGTTTGTCATACTCTGCTGATTTTTTCATTAGCTGGTTAATTACAATGATATGGTCAGATGTTAAATAGCCACTCTTGGTTGATTAAAGTCTAGCTGTTTTTCTATTCTGCCTGAACTTATTGTACGGTTATTTTCTAGGTCTTTTGTGTCTCTCTTTCTAGGAATTTGTATAATGATAAAGTTTTTCCAAGCTTTAGGTAAAGAGCATTCTTGTAGACATTTTCTGTAAAGTTCAGAGAGTTTTATTACTATAAAAATCTCATCCATCTACTATTGAATAAACTGTCAGGGCCATCTTCTGCTATTTTGCCTCTTTTCATTGATTTTTATTGCTTGATTTAATTCCCCTACCGTTACTTTTGGTACAGGCTCAGGTGTTTCATTACATCTTCTGGAAAAAGATATTTCTAATACCATAAATCCTTTGCAGGTTCTATCAATCCATCTCTTTTGTTGATAATATTTCCATTTTCATCCTTGGAAGCTAATACATGTCAGTGTCCTGTTCCGAGTCTTCTTTTCAGTCAATTTGACGCCAATTGGTAAAATACTACATATGAGTCCCATGCAGAAAACAAATTACACAAGAGTCTCTGTTTAAAGATTCTAGAAGCTTCGTAAAATCTTATAGAGAATTCATATAAGGATTCATACAGTTGATAAAAGATTTTCAGTAATCCTCAAATACCCGATTGAATTACTCTTATAAAGAATTTTTATAATACGTAGGTCTTGTTTCACATAGAAGTCTACGAGATTATTTTCACCGTTACAGTCTGCGTGAATACAAAATCTCTACCAGATAGTAGGCTATATGCGCTATAGCCAATATATTTGAGAAATTGAAGGACTGGAGATTGTCAGGAGAAGGAAAAGAATAAAATCACTATCCCGGATCGAGGAAGATTTCGAACAAAGAAAAGATTACACTCGTATGGAAATTTTAAAGTTAAAGACAAATCCATCCAGTTAAAATAGTTCCAGGAGCTGGAATAATAATACTAAACAGACATTTTGGCACCTGTATTGCCACTATACTGTCTATTGAAAGTCTCCCTTAAAGCCAAATATTGGGAACCGAGACTTTCTTGGATAGTCAAGTTAGCCAAGGTCATGGTAGGCCTACAGCTTTGAAGAAATTCAAGATCTTTTTATTGCTTTTCGAGACGCCTAACGATTGGGCAATATCTGATCTGTCAGCCGATATCGATTAGGATTTGATAAATAATAGAGAACAGTTATTAGAGAAAATGAAATTTCAAAATCTATGCAAAGGTTTTATGGCGTGACAAACGTGATTATTCACGTTTGTCACCTCATAATTTTTCTATCACCATAACGACGTAATTCTAATAATAGTTTCAATAGCCGAGCGCAGATCAAATCAGTGACAGATAAAACAGTCCACTCTCAGTTTTACAAAACTTTTCTTTATTACTCTAATTCCCTGTGTCGAAGAGAAAGTCAAAAAGAGCTACTTACCAGTTCTCGTTATTTACATGATCACCGAACCCTGGCGTATCCGTTACTGTCAGATTAAGTCTAACTCCTCCTTCGACTAATGGCCCAGTTATGCTCTTCACCTGCATCAAAAATATTTCAATCATTAGATATCATAGCGCACACAAACACGCTTATAAATAATTACACCGCACAATCATTCATATATATATATATATATATATGTGTGTGTGTGTGTGTGTGTCTGTACAGTATATATATATATATATATATATGTGTGTGTGTGTGTGTGTACAGTATATATATACATATATATATATATATATTTATATATATATATGTGTGTGTACAGTATATATATATATATATATATACTGTATACACACATACATATATATATATATATATATGTGTGTATGTATATATATACTGTATATATATATATATATATATATGAATGAGTGTGTGGATGTGTGAATACATGCATACACTTTATTTGTTTGTTGAATTAATTCATTACAATAACCATACAAGAAATGACATAGTTCTTACGAATAGATTTCGGCATTATGCGAATTCTATTGTCTATTGGAAATTAGCAGGAATTCTGAGCATGGAAAAATTTTTAATCATCGTTGCACATTTATATTTAGATATAAGTTGGTATATCCTGTAAAATATCAAAGCAGATACATATCAATTGAAAACTTGTTCCAAATTCAGCTGGTATAATTCCATAAGATTTTATATTTTCAGTAACAGTTAGGGTTTTTATAGACATACCTGGCCATTTCTCTGGAGTTTATTCAAGATCAATGTATAGTTAGTTATATAAAGTATATGTATGGCCATTGAATTATATAGATCAACCTATAAATGCCCTTCATGGTAATGAATTGGAAATAAAATTCTTAAACAGAGGTGAAATGTTTCTGTAAAGATTCTAACACAAAATATCTTCTATAACAAGCTCATGATGTTAATTACACATTTCAGATCTTGGTGTGTTGAGTTAGTTCAAT
>NC_090733.1:68732840-68745340 GCF_036898095.1 Palaemon carinicauda
CTAAGAGATCACTATTTAGGTAGCAGTAAACTTAAGATGATACCCGTACATATAGTGATGACATCCATGAAGAAGTCTGAGGAAGAAATTGTGACTGACTATGTTATTAGGGCCGAAGCCAATGCAACCTCTTTGAAGACTGCAGGTGAAAATACCAATGATAGCTTACTAATAGGCTATTCCAGAACGATTACCTCGATGTTTAAAAAAATTCAACCACTTATTACACAAAAGGAGACTACAGTTCATAGAATCTTGAATTGTTTATATAAAAAATCAACAATAAAAGCAACTTCGATTGTAATATATGTGCTAAGGGTAAAATGTGGCAGTTAAGGAACATGGAAGTAGAATTGGTTCATTGTGAATAATTCTGGTTCAATAGACCCTGTTGCTAAGAGAGATTTCAAGTATACAATTTTTTCTTGTTGAGGATTATTCTGGATTAATTGTTGCATGTTTATTGTAATACGAAAATGATGATATAAATGTGACATAAAATTATTGCTGACACTACGCCAAATGTTGCCATAAAATGATTCAGCACTGATGTACAGAATTCACTTTCAAGGGATTTAGGTCACTTCTCATTAAAAATTGTATAAAGCACGAATTTTCTGCAATGTACTAGCCTCATCAAAACGTCACAGTGGCAAGGTCATCGCATTCAACTTTTGACTTGGCTAGATGTTTGTTGTTGGAAGCAAAATTGGAAAAGAGTTGGTAAGTCTATACCATAAAGACATCCACATACATTTGAAATACAGTAGGTATCATAATTCAAGAACTGGTAAAGCACCATATAAGATGACTAAACAAAGACCAAACTTAAGCAATAGTCATGTGTTTGGTGCTATATGGAACTGACATGTTCAAAATAAGAAGAAACCGGATGCAGTGAGTAGGAGATATTTTAGGTTATGACATAAAAAGCCATGCATACCATGTGTACTACCCGGAAGAAAATTATGTCAAAAAGATACCGTATGTGAAATATAAGGAGAAATTCCAAGAGGAAAAGAAAGAATCTGAGTATATTTATCATGACAAGTGCTCATTGCATACTACACCAAGTCCTAAAGTTCCAGACTCTTATGAAGCTGAACATGCTGTCACAGAGGAAGACAAAATGAAAACTGTCCTAGATAAAGTAGATGAGAAAAGCGAGCTTGATCAAGATGGATGTGAAAGTAATTCTAACAGAAGATATCCTGAAAGGGACTGGCACAAGCCAGAATATCCAAAGGAATATGAAACAGACTTAGATTTATCTAACATCACAAGGTTGTCTATGAATCATTGGTATGAGGTTACAGATACGCCTAGAATGTATGGCAAAGCAATGTCATCTCCTTGTTGATGCAGCTCATTGGAAGGAGGCCATGAGGGAAGAAGTCAGACCACTGGAAGAGAATAATACTTATGAGCTTACACCTCTACGTAAAGGTCGCTCTCGAGTAGGAGGGGGTGAAATGGCCTATACTGTAAATCAAGAGCCTTATAATGATGTAAAGTATAAGGCAAGATATATGGCTAAAGGCTATTCACAAATTCAAGATATAAATTATCAAGAAAACGTTTTTCCAAGAGCATACATTATTTCAGTATGAATGTTAATGCAGTTTGCTTTGCAATATAGTGTTTTGATATACCGAATGGATGTAAAGATTACATATTTAAATGCAGACATCGATTGTGAGATTTATTTAACCTAGCCAGAAATTTTCATTGAAAAGGGCAAAATTAGTGAAAAAGTTCTGTAAAATCAAACAATCATTATATAGCCTTCAACAAGAGAACATAATTGGAACAACCTTTTGCATAAATTTCTTTTGTTTATTAATTTTGTACTATCTTTTACACACCCTTGTCTTTATACTAAATTTCTAAGTCGGTTATTCGTTGATATGCTAAGACGTGGTAAGCAAGCAATTGTTTTATTTGCTGATAATCAGGGGGAAATAGCATTGTCCAAGAATTCAGTACATCACCAAAGATTAAAACATTCAGATATAAATTATCACTATATTAGATCTGATATACAGAATGGTTATATTGAATTGTATGTACCTTCAGAAAATATTTATGATATTTTTACAAAGCCTTTGTCCAAAAAAGGACTAGGCAAGTGTTTTCTTATAAAAGACTAGCCTTGAGTGTGAGCGGGGTATTAGATATAAACTCAAGACATAATATGTTTATTTAAGTTTACTATATATCTTTATGTTTATCAATTTTCTATATTTATCATTGGCACCTCGGCTGGCGAAGATTGTAACTAATGTAACAAGAATTAGTAGATAAATCACGCATGGCACCTTGGCCATTGAACTAATTATTGGCCTTTCACTAAAGCATCCTCCCCATTGAACCGTCATGGCTACCCCATCTTAGCAAAGACATTCTCTAGGGTAAATCTAATCCAACTTAAATCTATGTGTCTACCTAACCTAGACTTAACCACGGTGTCGTGCAAATTGTTGTACTTTGATCAATTTAACCTGGGAAATTTATGTTGTGCCTATGCTGACTTAATGTATCCTAACCTTACTCAGTCTAATTGAAAACTATACCCTAGTTATTTTGGCGTATTGCTGCAACAGTATGTTGCTTAACCTAATTGTTTTTTTTTTCTCTAAGGTATTACTCATTCTTTATTAAGCAAGGTTCATAGTTCATATGATGAGAGGGATAAATGATTCAGTTATATTGATAAAATTTCTTTGTATTTCGTAGCAAACAATATTGCAAATAGGTCCTAAACTATATGGTCTAGTACAGGGGTCGGGTAACTATTTTGGGTGTTACCCCAAATGAATTTGTAGTAATATTAATTTACTCCGACTGAAGTAGTCTGGAGCACAAACTAATTCACTTATAGAATTTATGGATTATAAAAACATTAACAAAATTATATTAGGATAATGTATTGTTTATTTCATCGATCATAGGGAAGTAAAAGTCATTTCATTTTTTTTTTTTGCAGGGAAATAGCATGCAAGAAAAAATCGTAGGAATTTATATATTTATATATATATAAAATAAAGAGCCACACTTTTCCGCATTTGGTGGCAAACAAGCAAAATTATTGACTATCATGTATTTCTAATTCGTACAAAACCAAAACTTTTATTTCATTTAATCCTCTATTAGGGGGAAAATCTTTAACCCTTTTTGGCACAAGAATGGCACACGAATAAAACATGAAAATCATTTAAAACTTGAATATTTTATTCAAATCAACTCTCCAAGGCTTTGGAAAATGACACGGTTTCATCATGGATATAACGATCTCAATATCACTAATATCACTATCACTAATATCACTAATATTTGGTTGTTGTCTTCAAGATCCAATGTATTTTGTTTTTAGATTTACAAGGGTAAAAAACCCATGTGCTCACAGGTAGGTTATTGTGAAAGGTAACGTAATTATATTTCCTTTCAAACATGCAGTTTTATAATCTTTCCAGCTATTGGCCTCCAAAAACTTGAGACATCCTCCTTGGTTTCAAATTTCAAACTAGTTTCACAGTTCGAATGAAGTTCAATAAGGCCTTCTTCCAATTCTTCAGGATCTTACAGTAAATCAGACAGTTCACATTAGAAGGGATTTACAACCCAGCTCACAGTATCGGAATCAAGCTCTGGAAAGAAGTCACAGAAAATATTTCTAGGTTTGGTCAGGTGGCATGTGACCAACTCCTTCATGTGACTAAAACTGTAGTCTCCAAAGCCTTCCAAAAGTTGTGTACAGGTTTGAAAAGACAGTGATCTTATTGGCATTCAATTTAGGGTTCAACTACTGAAGCTTTGATCCAAATGCTGAGATTTTTTTCCTTGTCAAGATGAGATTGATTTTCTTTCCTTGCAGTTCCTTGTTCGGTGCATTTCTTTTCCAACTAGGGTTGTAGATTAGCAAATAATAATAATAATAATAATAATAATAATAATAATAATTTAAATGCCCAAAAATATCAGCTTAGTATGCAAGATGAGTTAGCTAGGTTGATTTTTTTAACTTTTCTGCAAGCGTGTTTTTGATCTGGCAGAAGCGTTTTAAGTATGGTTTTAAGAGCCCACACTCAGTTCAGGACATTTCCACGTGAAAGCCAACTAGAAAAGAAGAGATGAATATTGAGCATCTTTATCTTCATATAAATCATGTACATGCTCGTGTTTACTGCATGATTTTTACAATACTGAACATGTTAATTACATCTTCAATGCATTCTTTTCTCCTACTTTCATTTTAGTTTCCCTCACTTAGCACATAAATTACCCAAAATATCGTCTAAATTACCCCATCTGGGGTAATTTACCCCGGTTCCCCGACCACTGGTCTGGTACTTTTGACCAGATGGCCACAGTGCTTAATAACCATTTTAAGCCTCAGGTGATTGTAATATATGAGTGTTTCAAATTTTATAGGGGGTATCAAGAACACCATGAAAGTGTATCTACATTTGTTACAGCTTCAAAGTCACTCTCAGCTACCTTTGAATTTGGTTGCAGGTTAGAGGAGACTCTATGTGGTAGACTAGTTACGGTTCTAAAGAGGATGATACCCGGCGTAATCTTTTGACAATGAAGAATCTTACTTTTACTTGTGCAATAGAGATTACTTTTGCACAAGAAGCAACAGATAAGCTGTCAGGGAGTTCGGTCTGAAATCGAACGTTCACAATCAAAAGTTAATTGCTGTAAAACTACCAGTGTTAAGACTAATTCCTTTCTTAGGCAGAGGTTTAAGCAAAGAGGGAAGAGGAAAAATAAGAAAAGTAAAAAGCGAGAAAATCTTGTAGTGCATTTAGGAGAAGCTACTGGAAGAGCGAATGCCCATTCAAAAAATCTGAATGTGACTTGTGTAAATTTACAGGGCATATTGTCAAACTGTGTTTTCCTAGAATAAGCATGGCTCGACTAAACCTTTTAGAGATCTATGGATAATTCTAATAATTGGGTGCCCAGTTATTACATTTTTTTATAGCTAGTCCATCCAATTTCGAAGATCCAGACTAAAACTGAATGATATCACTGATATTGAATTTCAAGTAGACACAGATGCTGCATGCACACTAATCAATGAGCAATAGATCCAGGGGTGTTTTCCTAATGCTACTCCAACGATAATGCCTTCAAAGTCTGGGTTGAGAAGGTATGGAGTTTCTAAAATTCCTGTGCATGGGGAGATTTTGGTGAAGATTAGTTTGCGGGATAGGTCTGGGAGAACCAAGCCATTGTTATTGTCAAGGATTCTGGATCATATCTATCACAGTTACGTCAGTAGTGGCTAAGATGGCTGATTCAATTAAGGAGGCATTAGGAACTTTCCAGAAAATACAAGCGTCTTTCCATTAGTTGGAGTCTGTATCGCCTAAGTATTTCAAGGGCCATAACATTCCCTATGCTATGCATGCTAAAGTTAACACAACTATAGATAGGTTGGTTGAGTAGGTTATAATTCAGCATAATATGGCACACAGAAATTGGACCACACCAACTGTACCTGTGCTAAAAAGTAATGGTATCATATATATTTATGGTGATTGACAATTAATCAATTACTGAGCTACATAGGTTATGATATTCTATGTATCTAGAACTAATTACCTTTTTGCTCCTAAGGTAGTGAAAAAAAATCTAGGCAAGATCTGACTAATGCTTATAATCAGATGTGGCTAAATAAAAACCGTGGTTTGTTCTAGTACCACTATTTGTGTTTCAGTGCAGCTATTGCTCCATGAATATTCCAGGGAGCATAGAGTATTCGTTAAGAGGTATTGCAGGTGTGTGTGTATTCTTGGATGACATTTTGATCTTGGGCTCAAACTCATGTAAACATGAGCTCTATGGGAAGTTTTAGGAAGACTGAAAAAGATGTGCTTAATCTTGCTTTCCGGGGATCTATGTTTCTTTACATATAAGAGTATCTGCAGACAGCTCTAAACATTGCTTGGGTACATTGCATTTTCAAGAGAAAAATTATGACGATTGCCAGATGTCTTTACATCCTAAAGGGAAACTTAATTATTCGCAAACTGAGAAGGAAGTGTTTGAAGTAATTTCTTAGAAAGGTTTAAAGGTCACTCATGAATGGCAGAGGCAAGAAACAGTGACATTTCCTTAAGCAAGCAAAACTATGCCCTAGAGACTAATCTTATATACATATGGTCAGCGCCCAAGCCCTCTCCACCCAAACTAGGACCAGGGAAGGCCAGGCGATGGATGCTAATGACTCAGTAGGTAGAGCTATGGGCTACCCCAAACACCCCATCCTTGCAGACATTGAAGGAACTAATAAGTTTGAGCGAAACTTAAATCTTAATCTGGCACTCACCAGGCAATGACATTACCAACAGGTATCATTCTAGCACATTTGAGGGAGATAAACTGATTTTGTAGGGCCAAGAAGCACAGCAACACTATACAATAATGATTATCTTATATTCTTACTTTAGATTCCATATTCTATTTCCTGCTAACATAGCCTTTATCATTCCCCAATGCCATAACAAGTATTCTTGTATGTGAGATTGAGTGTGTTCAGTAAGGGTGAGTATCCTAGTTATGTACATTGTGATTATAGCCTGGGTGTTGTCTTTGTCTTGATAAATTTGTAAATGGAGACAGCGTCCTTCTGGAGTACTATATATGTTAACTTATAATTGTACAGCTATTTATCCTACCTAGGAAAAGACTAAGTACTCACATTTAGCCACGCCATTGAGCTTGCCATAAGCAGTAATGGTCAATGATGCAATCTATTCACACATTGGCGATCAAACTGCTGCTCCGCATCTTGTATAGCGTTTAGTTGCGTCTGTGAGGTACTTTCTAATATTTTGGCAGTGATTCAGACAATTAATAAAAGTTGTCAAATAACTTATGCTTATCATAGATTTTCACCCGCATGGCTAAATTTTGTGATGCCTTATCATAGTTTCTGTGATGTTCGTTCTTTTTTGTTACATGTAATTGTTCCCAAAGAGTGCGACATTTCACCTTACTTATTTTAAAGCAATTCTCATTAAAAAGGAGTTTTAATGAGGATGTTCACATTGGATGTGAAGCTGTTTTAAAACATCGCTTTACTTACACATATAGGCTACCACAGAAGACTTAGGGAGTCCTTCAAGCCCCAACCAAACATTCTTTGGGTAAGCTAGTAGTTTGTAACAATCCATGGTAGAGGTTCATCATAGAACAACTGAAAGAGTTATTTTTCATTTATTAAAAAAGTAATGCAGTAATGAAACCATTGCCTTTACCTTTTGATAACAAAGGTGAAAAATAGGTTTTACATGTGTATCCGTATGACTTTATAAATATATGTGAATTATCAAAAACTTTGCTTTCATAAATTCAATAAATCTTATTTTATCATCTTATTTTTACTATCTACTATCTACATCACTGCTGTATTTCGATCTTTTTCTGAGTAAGATTTGATATCTAATTTCAAAATCTTTTGTGGATGCTCATTATCTATCATACATCCACTTCTCAGCAATAATATAAACCCTTTGCAGATCCTTTTAATATCCTTACAAAAATAATTAAATGTTTTGTGCTATTTGGTTGTTCACAGGAGGGACATAATCATTTAAAACTTGAACTATTCATCTGGAAAAGATATTCTTTCGTTACAAAGAGTTCATGAACTTACTTGAATAAAACTTTTTAGTTATATGTAATTATTAATTTACTATCTGTTTTTTTTTTTTCAGATATCATCCAAATTGAATAATAGATGGTTTAATTCATGCTTTACATCAGCAACTTATTGAAAATCCGTTTGTCCTTCCGGTATATTATCACTTTGTGTAAGCCTAAATTCTATCATTATTGTAATTTGTGTAAAAGATATTAACGTTATTTATGTTTTCAAAGTGTTGCCCTAAGTTTGATATTATATGCCAAAATTTTCAGCTCATTGTCAGTGATGGTATGATATGACCATTGCTGGGACAAGATTGCTGAAATCCTTCAAATTAATTTGTAGTCATGTTTAAGTCTTCATTTAAAGTTGTCCTACAGAATACATAAAAATAACTTCACTATTACCATGGCGTAAAAATGTACGTGTTTAAGCAAGATTTAACACAAATTAGAGCTAGTCTCTTGACAAAGCAAACTGTTACATCGCTCACGGTATGGTTTTCATTACTTAAGAACCATATGAAATCGACGAGTCTCTCAAACATTGCAAATGTTTATTTATGGTGACTTACCCAGGCTTGTGTGGAAATTCTAAGGACTTGGAACATGACAGTGTTTCTATATTCAAAGAAATATTTCTTACAAAGTTGAATGCCTTCAAGTACTAATAAATTTCATCTAAACGCCATTTTAATAAGAGTCAAATTTTAAAGGTCACTGTGTATACCAACGAATGATTGGAGAGGTTTTCATGTTTTATTTGACTACAATATTACAATTATGTATCACATAAACTTTTGAATAAGAATTTCTCTCCCAACACAGAATCGTGTGGTTCCTCGTCTCTCAAGGTCGAAGAGAGAGAAGGCCACTGGTACCCAAACTATTGAATTGGGTGCTACAGTACATTTCCTTTCTATTTTTAGGGAAAGGGCAGCCTAATTAAGCGCACTTTCGTGCACAGTGCATACATCGATATGACATCAACAGACGACGTCGCATAAGAAGACCAATCTACTCAATGCATAAAAAATGTCTATTATATATTTTGAATTTGTTAAGCCATATCAATCTGTGATATGAGATGAGAATTCTATTTTTTAAAATGAACTATGACAAATGTCGTTTTAGGATAATTCCTTTTTATCAATATAAAGAAATGATTTACCAACAACAACCGAAGGATATTTTGAGGGTGCAGAGCTGTGCTTTTGAATCCAGTAGCTATTAACATGATCCCAGAGTGCTCTAGGAACTTCATCTGCTAAGAAGGTTACTGCTGTTGCGCTCCGTCTTATGCTTGAATTTCTCTAAGATAAAAACTCCTACTGAAGACAATATAGAATTTTATCTGTCGTTGTACATCTCTGTAATTCCTACTTGAGCTAGAGCAAGAGAAAAAAATGGCATTTTTGCTTTAAACCAAAACATTGTTTGTGCTTCCCAGGGCTGATCGAGTGTTGAGTATCCGGTATCAACACTACTAAGTATAATGCAGCAACAGTTTATGAACAAATATATCTATTTGTTCGATCCTGAAATCGATAAACGATAACAGTCAAAACATAAAAATGAATTACGGTCCCTATATTAAACTCTGTTTGGGTGTTCATGTAACAGAGCTCTGTTTTATAAAATAATAATACAGTACTGTATTATACATTCAGGAATCTGTTTATCCTCGGCTAACATTACAAAACTCTTCCCTTTATCTGAGAGGGCAACATGCTTGTTTAGAAAAGGCTCCCAGACCTGACCAGATAGAACCCCATCGTGATCCTGAATTACAAGTTTTCTTTTTCTTTCCATTCAAGTCATGCCATATTCTACACTACGGAATGAACGTTAACAAAAACTGAACGTTTGAACTGCTTTTGCAACTAAGAAGATATTTACATTTGCTTTTCAATATCAAGACATATTTCAAAATTTCATTGAAAGTAATAGAGTTGGCAACAGAAATATCATCAGTAAGCAATGCGATGAATTGTACGTGCTATTCGCAATACGTAAATGAATTGGACTGCATATATTATAATATCTTGCTGACACGAAATAGTGTGTAATGGTCATTAAATTCTCTTGCTCTTATGCAAAGGATCCTTATAGAAGAAGAAAATTCATCTTACTAGATATTCTCTAAAATCCTGAAGAATTATATATATAATTCTCATTGATATTTAAATTTTCCATCAATATCGATCAAATGAAAACCAGCATGTGTGTGTGTGTGTGAGAGAGAGAGAGAGAGAGAGAGAGAGAGAGAGAGTCTATCTAACTCGACGTTTCTCAGCTAAGGGAAATGAAAGTCAGCTGCTGCTATGCGTAGCTGAAGTGAGTGAGAAAGATCATATCTTCTTTCCACCGTTTGGCCTTTCATTTCCTATGGTTATTTGTATCATAATCGTTATCATATGGAAAAAAAGATTAAATAATATCTAAAATCACACATACATCGACAGTAACAAATTGAGTTGAAAATGTGGTAAAAAGTTATGCGTTCGTAGATACACATTTAGCCTACCTCTACATATATATTCATATTTCATTAATGTATGAACACAAGTACATATTATGTCTAAATACGAACACACATTTCCGTATGGTACAAATCTGTTTATAACCAGTGGTAGAATATCAGGATTCTAAATTGCTTCTTCCCATTTCTACATTGCAACACGATATAAACCATATGGATTAGTCAACCTCTCATAAGGTTTCATTTTGGCAGAGATGGAAAACACGAGATGATGTTGTGCACAAATTAGCTGAAAAAAAATGATAACGATCTCATAACGAAAGTTATCCATTTGATCAATACTATCAAAAAGACAACTGGAAAATCTCTATATGTCAGAACTAGGGCAATAAACCTTGAGACACTGTTATTGTCAGTATTCGAGTAATCCTCAATCAATAATACCAACTGCCATAATATTATCTCATCTCTAGTGAATGAACGACCCGAGCATAGGGTGGAGAGGGGAATAATAAAGAAACAAAACAAAATAAGCGAAACCATAAAAGGAAAATGAGACAATGAACGCTACCCCCAAGACGTGTCAGATTGCATCGACGACAAAAGCCGTGACTGTCTCGTCTTCACTCTTCTCTCCATCCCAATCTCTCTCTCTCTCTCTCTCTCTCTCTCTCTCTCTCTCTCTCTCTCTCTCTCTCTCTCTTGGATGATAAAAAAGGGAAAGTAGTCTGCAAAAAGTCATGATTTGTTAATGATTTAGAGCACGCTCTACGATCTTAACAAACAAGGAAAATTAACACAACATATTGTTTCCCACTATTGAGGAATCATGAAAATTCAAAAACCTAGTTTCTGAAAAGTTCCTTAAATAGCTTGAATGAGTCGTACTTTAAAGGGCAAGAAGAATCAACTCCAAGGAATTTATTCATGGAGGTATCAATGATTTCAGTAACCGAAAAGCATGACAGCAAAAGTACTTCCATTTTACACAAGTCTACAAAGACAAAACGTGTGCACTGACTTAAGGAGAGCCATATGAGACATCAAATACAACACCTTAAATGAAGACACCTTGCACACAGTCACTCCTTGTTGCACAGACAATTCGCCCTAAACTGAATCCAGTCATGTAGGGAACCACGGAAACAATGAAGCAAACATCCTTGCCAAGAGTTCCGCCACAGATAGACACAATAAGCATCGCATAAAACCCCTACCTAGCCCAAGTCAAGAACAGAAGCACACCTAATGCAGCACACAAACACAGTCCAGTATGACAGGCCTAACCTTCAAACTCCAGATCTGCCACGTATGGTACTTTAACACCATGAACATAGAATTACATAATGTGGCCAAAATTACACTCAGGAATTTAACAGTAACCATCCACAGACTGCACATAAGTTATCTCTGCTCCTGGCAAATCATTAACATAAAGGACAGAATACAGCTATTGTCAGGTACCTACTCACTAACCCCTCGAACACTATCTCTTTCACTGTCCATAGAGACCACTAGTCTCTGACAGAGTTTACCTACCTCAAGACCTTCTGCTTTCTGCTCAAGAGATAGCAAAGCATGTCTTGAAAATCATAAATACATTTTTAGGCTTCCTATACTCATGCCTTCCTCCAAGATAATTCTAATCGACCCCCATCCTAACGAATGGCATACTGTCTTACCTTTTCACTCCTCCCCTTCTTATTATTGATCAACACTAGACTCGCATTAATGAGGCAGGCACCTCTCCATATCCTGGCCAAGTCTCCTGAATTCCCAAACTTTAGCTCCTTGATAACCGATATCTTCCATAGTAAGAGGAAGACTTACTCCATTCTCCAGCTCCTTCTCCCATTCCTATCCAATACCACAACCGCAAGAATTCATTTCTCACAGACACAACACTACATGTTGCTTAACAACATAGCCCTTCCCCATCTTGAAACCTTTTACCCCATCACTAACTAAGCAGTCGTGACTGGTCTCACTCCCTTTGTATACAATGACCTGCCAAGTGTGCACTAAGCTGGCAGTGCCTTTCTCTCAAACTGCGTATTCTTCACTTCCTTTCTAGCCCTCTCCAACACTGCTAAAACTAAGACTCTATCCTTTTTTCTTGCATTTAAGCTTAAACTAGAAAAATATGTCCCCCATTCGATTCCTCTTGTTGAAAAGTGCTTTGCTCCTCACCCATTCCCTCCAACTTACTAGGGCTTGCTGCCATACGGGTACCACACGAGTTTTTGGGGTTTGCCCCCACCTGTTTTTCTTTCTTTCAGCTTCGATGGTGTCTTAAAATAAAGATTATAAGCAGTCCTTTACAATTCCACAGTCTAAAAAGAGTAAACAGATTGCTGAA
>NC_090733.1:68750340-68770340 GCF_036898095.1 Palaemon carinicauda
TATCTATATATATACATATATATATATATATATATTATAGCCACGGAAGGATAAATGAAAAGATTTGATTGGTGTTAGTACTTTCGTCCATTAGGGACATCACCAGACTCATTGTTGAGTCTCTTGACGACCCTAATGGAGTAAAGTACTATCTCCAATCAAGACTTTTCATTTTTCCTTCCGTAGCTATAATTCCTTTTATACTCATTACGTGTCAGCTTTCGTGATTTCTACAGACACACACACATATATACACACACACGCACACACACACACACACACACATATATATATATATATATATATGAGTATATATATGTATATATACATATATATGTATATATATATATATATACATCACGGTAATCCCTATCCAATACGTCTTTCCCATTGTCCATCCAACGTTTTCTAGGCCTTCCTTTCCTCCTACCTTCTATCGGATCTGAATAATACACTCTTTCCAATGACCTATTTTCTACCAGTCTTTCAACATAAGCAAGCGACCATAAAATGCTACGATCAACCCTTTTCCTTATGCTAATATTTCTACCATTTCCCCTTATTTCTCAACATTAATCACCACATCAATACTTTTTATATACCATACACAGTCTATTTGTTTCCTAATGTTAATCTTTTCCCAATTTCCCCTATGTATCTCCACATTCATGCTATATCATTACTTCATTACATCTTATATCCAGACTTCTTATGCTAATCTTTTCCCAATTTCCCTTAAGTATCTCCACATCCATCACCATATCATTACTTCTTATATTCCACTCCTTATGATAATATTTTCCCAATTTCCCTTTTGTATCTCCACATTCATCACCATATCATTACTTTATTTCTTATTATATTCCAGACTCCTTATGCTAATTTCTTCCCAATCTCCCTTATTTATCTTCACATTCATCACCATATCATTACTTCATTACTTCTTATATTCCTGACTCTTTATGCTAATCTTTGACCAATTTCCTTTATGTATCTCCACATTCATCACCATATCATTACTTCTCTTATACCACACTCCTTATGCTAATCTTTTACCATTTTCCCTTATGTATCTCAACATTCATCTACATATCGTTACTTCGTTACTTCTAACATACCACACTCCTTATGCTAATCTTTTACCATTTTCCTTTATGTATCTCCACCTTCACCACCATATCATTTCTTCATTACTTCCTATATTACAGACTCTCATCCTATTCTTTTTCCCAATATCCCTTATGTATCTCCATATTCATCACCATATCATTACTTCATTACTTCTCATATTCCAGACTCCTTGTGCTAATATTTCCCCAATTTCACTTATGTATCTCCACATTCATCACCATATCATTACTTCATTACTTCTTATATTCTAGACTCCTTACCCTAATCTTTTCCCAATTTCACTTATGTATCTCCTTATTCATCACCATAACATTAATTCATTTCTTCTCATATTCCAGACTCCTTATGCTAAACTTTTCGCATGTTCCCTTATGTATCTCCTCATTCATCACCATATCATTACTTTATTACTTATTATATACCAGACTCATTATGATAATCTTTTCCCAATGTCCCTTATGTATCTCCACATCCATTACCATATCATTATTTAATTACTTCTTATATTCTAAAATCCTTATGCTAATCTTTTCCCAATTTCCCTTATGTATATCCACGTCCATCATCATATCATTACTTCCTTACTTCTTTTATTTTACCCTATTTATACTAACCTTTCCAAATATCCCTTATGTATCTCCATATTCATCACCATACCATTACTCCCATAGTTTTTATATTCCAGACTCCTTTTGCTAATCTTTTCTCATTTTCCTTTATGTATATCCCCAATCATCACCAAATCATTACTTCATTACTTCTTATATTCCAGACTTGTTATGCTAATCTTTTCCCAATTTCCCTCATGTATCTGTACATTCATCACCATATCATTACTTCATTACTTATTATATTCCAGACTCCTTATGCTAAAATTTTCCCAATTTCCCTTATGTATCTCTGCATCCATCACCATATCATTACTTCATTAATTCTTATATTTCAGACTCCTCGTGCTAATAATTTTCTATTTTCCGGTATGTATCTCCACGTTCATCACCATATTATTACTTCATTCCTTCTTTATATTCCAGACTCCTGATGCTATTCTTTCCCCATATTTCCTCATGTATCTCATTATCCATCACTATTTCATTACTTCCTATATTCCAGACTCCTTATGCTAATCTTTTCATAATTCCCCTTATGTATCTCCACACTCTTCACCATATCATTACTTCATTACTTCTTATATTCCAGATCCTTATGCTAATCTTTACCCAATTTTCCTTATGTATTTCCACATCCATCACCATATCATTACTTCATTACTTCTTGCAATCCTGACTCTTCATGCTAATCTTTTCTCAATTTTCCTTATGTATCTCCACATCCATCAGCATATCATTACTTCATTACTTCTTATATTTCAGACATCTTATGCTAATCTTTTCCCAATTTTCCTTATGTATATCCACATTCATCACCATACCATTACTTCTTATATTCCTGACTCCTTGTGATAACCTTTTCCAAATCTCCTTTATGTATCTCCATAACCATCAGCATATCATTACTTCATTACTTCTTATATTCCTGACTCCTTAAGCTAATCTTTTCCCAATTTCCCTTATGTATCTCCACATTCATCACCATATCATTACTTCATTACTTTTTATATTCCAGACTCCTCATGGTAATCTTTTCCCAATTCTCCTCATATATCGCCACATCCATCAGCATATCATTACTTCATTATCTCTTATATTCCTAACTCCTTATGATAATCTTTTCCCAATTTCCCTTTTGTATATCATCATCCATCACCATATTATTACATCGTTACTTTTTATATTCCTGACTCCTTATGCTAATCCTTTCTCAATTTCCCCCATGTATCTCAAAATCCATCACCATACCAATACTTCTTATATTCCATAGACAGCCCATGAATCGTATTGTAGATAATCGATTTTCTTGTTTCCTTTTCTCACTGGGCTATTTTTCTCAGTTGGAGCCATTGGGCTTTAGCATCCTGCTTTGCCATTTAAGGCTGTAGATTAAATAATATATATATATATATATATATATATATATATATATATATATATATATATATATATATATACATTATGTATATACATATATATATATATATATATATATATATATATATATATATATATATATATATATATATATATATACTGTATATATACATGTATATATATTGTTGGAATATTCTTGTCTTTAGTTTGCTCTCATGTCCATGATACTGTTCTTCTCTCTCCTAATGTTATTACCATCATTATTTTTTTCATATATATATATATATATATATATATATATATATATATATATATATATATATATATATATATATATATATATATATATATACAAATGTATATATATAATAATTCATATATTTGTATGAGCATAATCCCAACAGAGTGCATGTGAATTTCCATCAATCGATAAATATACATTAAATTACTGTTTTCCTCTATTGAAAAAAAATAATTACGAAATGAACTCAGGAAAAAAATGAGAAAAACACTATATGGTACGCAGGTCGAGCCTAAGACCTTTATAAAAGAGAACAGCTAATTAATTAGATGCTGAAAAAGGAATGCAATGATAAGCTCGGGGAAATGCCATTGCAGTTATCGTATATGTTCCTCGTGCTCTTCATAACCCGACCTTCAAAGCTAGGCTTAAAGTTCAATGTCACAAGCAGTACATCAACAAAAAGGTCACTCTCAAAGGTCAGACGCGGCGAGAATCGTTAACATTTGAATTTGAGAACATCATGAAAAGACGGCAATGAAGAGAACTTCATTGATAAGAGACTGGCATATGGTGACGTAACAACTGAAGGCCTCCGTAAAGTTTGTCACTGGAATATTAATTATATTTAAGACCTAACTCCTCTGGCCATACGCTAAATTATTGCCTCTACTTGAATCAACCACCCCACTCTCTCTCTCTCTCTCTCTCTCTCTCTCTCTCTCTCTCTCTCTCTCTCTCTCTCTCTCTCTCTCTCTCTTACCAATATACCATATCTATATCGAATAATAATGCTGAATTATTTTTTTCTTGGAATGGGTTTATCAGCACATAAAGATGCGTAATTACGCCAAGAGCAAAACGAACTTCAATACATAATGAACTTTGGATATTAATTGCTTCGCAAATTAAGAAGAAAATTAATTATAACATGAAACCGGTTCTCGAAAAACAAAAGTATCAAGATTAATTCACGACAGCAAAAGAGCGTCCATACAAACAGCGAATTTTCTTAATCAAATAGAGTTGTTTGTTCTGCAGTGGAATAGTAACAGCTGATGATATATATATATATATATATATATATATATATATATATATATATATATATATATATATATATATATATATATATATATATATATATATATATATATATATATATATATATATATATATATATATATATATAATTCTTAAAAAGACAATTTTGTCTCAAGTCTAAGGTCTAGTTCAGATTTAAATATCTGGTGATTTGTTTTTTTTGGTATTATTTTTTTTTGAATTGTCGTTTTTATAGAATTTATATATTTTTGTAAAGTGTGTATTATTTCAATCACCAATAATTATTTCAACACTTTGCTCGTATCCCCTGACTAAGAACCGAAGTAAGAGGTTGGTTTTAGAATAGTTCCCGTTAAAAGTAAAGTAATCACCCAGTTTTGTTTTGAGCACAAAGTAAATAGACTTTTAGATATTCAGTGTTTATATATATTATTGTCTGGGAGTTGCTATTATTCTCAGAGCTCGGAGTTATTCTCTTGGGTATTAGATTATGTAACATAAAGCAGGTGAGTTTAGGAGCTCGGGAATTTACGTAATTCGGTAGTCGTTATATATATATATATATATATATATATATATATATATATATATATATATATATATATATATATATACATATATCAATTATAGCTGAAGAGTTTAGAAGGAGTTCGGTGTCTATACTGATAAGAATTTGATTATTCATAATATCTTTAACTACATGAAGTATGCTTATGTATGTTACATTATGACCGTAAAAGAAAAAAAAATCAGTATTTTCGCCTATAATCTGAAATTATTTAAGGCTACTTTCCAAGTTATTTAATAAAGATACATCTAATCTATGATAAAGTTAAAAGTTATTTTATAGAAATACATTTCACTATAACTTTCTAAAAGCTATTTTTATGAAAAGAACAATTATTCTATACTACCTTTACTGGTAAGTTGGTCTGCAAAATTAACATTATTTGATAATTTATTTTTCTTTCCTCTGCAGAGGCTCACTTCGCTTGCAATTTAACATTATGTCTAAGGTCCGAGTATATTCGAAGGACCTTAATTATCTCCATGAATTTAGCCTTGACACTTTTTATTTATTTCATGGTTATGTAATTTGTGTATGCCGTGATTTGAAATTTTTTTTTTTTTTTTTTTTAAAGCATCGTTTTGGGCCTACTACCTTCCACTAAATAGATATCAGCTTTTGATGGTGCTAAGGAAAATGATGCGGAGTTAGCAACCTCATACCATCAGAATAGCTTAGTAACCAGAAAATGCATCCTTCCAAAACAAAAGAAGACAGGGTAAAACTGACAAGTAATGCAGCATTAAGCAGAATACTAGTTATAGTTGGCCAAAGATAGAAATTAAGTCATATAAAGGTATCCTGGTTGTCATAGCTTGGTACCATGCTTGGTTATGTGCTTTATAAAAGGAAGCCAAACATCAGAGAGAAAAGCGAGAAGGTCCTCTATAAACTTACCTCAATGATCCTCTATTGATAATCGGAAAGAGAAGAGCTTTGACAGTCGAGGACGCAGGGAAGTCCTGAACGGCTGCTTCCTTCCTAGGGAGAGGATGGACTCCTTCAGGAGTGATGCGGTGCCCTAAGAACGATACTTCATTGGCGCCAAAGGTACACTTGTTGTACCGGACTACAAGGCCGTTTTGTTGCAGGCGGTCGAGCACGATGCGCAGGTGACGGAGGTGTTCCTTTTTGAGGAGGAGAACACAAGTATGTCGTCCACATAACATACACAGAAAGGGAGGTCCCCTAAGATGCCATCCATGAGACGTTGAAATGTGGCCCCGGCATTACGAAGGCCAAAACAGGAGTAATTGAAGGTGTATGTACCAAATAGAGTGGTGATGGAAATCTTGGGTTCATAGGCACCTGATAATACCCTTTCAGGAGGTCGAGCGTAGAGAAAACCTTCGCTTTGTGCAGGTAGGAGGTCACGTCGGCGATGTTTGAGAGTGGTAGTGATCCGGTTCTGTTTGCATGTTCAGGCGCCTGTAATCCCCACACGGGCGGAGAGAGCCGTCTTTCTTCAGAACGATGTGTAAGGGTGGCGACCATGGGATGAAGGCCTTTTGGCAAAGGCCCATTTCCTCCCTTTCGGCAAACTTCTGTTTGGCGGCTGCCAATCGTTCCGGTGCCAGACGTCTGAATTTTGCAAAGACTGGGGGTCCCGTCGTCTTGATATGGTGATAAATACCGTGCTTGGCAGGGGACGTAAGCGTTTGGCGAAGTTCTGGACGGAAAACTTCCGGGTACGACGTGAGGAGGTGGGCGTAGACATCCGTGGGTGCGCTGATGTGGAGAGTGAGGTTGGAGGGGGTGGGTTGAAGAGGTGTCGACAAGTACGAGTCTGCGTTGACCAATCGTCGGTGGGCAACATTGACCAGAAGGTGGAAATGAGAGGAAATCCGCACCAAGGATTGGCAATGTGATGTCGGCAACGAGAAACTTCCAATTAAATTTACCATTTCCGAACGATAATGTGAGCTTCTTGTAACCGCAGGTGGGTATCGTAGATCCGTTGGCAGCTACCAAGCGGACGTCGGCAGACGTAGACAGACTACGTCATGTCCTGAGGAGTTCCCTTGGCAAAAGAGAACGACAAGCACCCGTGTCTATCAAAAATCGCACGCCCGTTCCTGCTGTGACGGGCCGAGAAAAGGTTGTGAACTCAAAGGCAGGATGCAATCAACTGAGTTATAATATTATAGAACACTCTCCTTTATATACAAAACCTCAAGGCAACAGGACATAACATGTTTACAAGACAGACAATGTCACAGAGGAAAACCGGAGACGTGAATTTTCATGTTCGTTTTAGTGCGAGGGAAGAGCGCAGATACAAGCATAATATATACAAAAGGAATTATGTAAAATTGTGTGACACACGGTTGGTACATGGCTTCCCCCCTAAAAATGACAGACTGTACATGTTAAATAGGGCGCCCTGATCTAGAGAGGCGAACTGTAGGCGGGTCATCTGACAGAAGATAAGCAGGTTTTAGACGATCAATGGAGACCCAGTCTTCTTTGCCCCGAATGTTTAGGAGGAATGCTTTCGGACTGCGTCGGATCACAAGGAAAGGGCCCGTGTAAGGGGGCGTTAGTGGTGGCTTGCTGGTGTCGTTGCGCAGGAAGACGTGCGTTGCAGAGTGCAAGTCCGTTGGTATGTGATTCTTCGCTGCCCTACGAACGACACTTCGTTGGCGCCAAAGGTACACTTGTCGTACCGGACTACAAGGCCGTTTTGTTGCAGGCGGTCGAGCACGATGCGCAGGTGACGGAGGTGTTTCTCTTTTGAGGAGGAGAACACAAGTATGTCGTCCACATAACATACACAGAAAGGGAGGTCCCCTAAGATGCCATCCATGAGACGTTGAAACGTTGCCCCAGCATTACGAAGGCCAAAACAGGAGTAATTGAAGGTGTATGTACCAAACGGAGTGGTGATGGCGGTCTTGGGGATGTCTTCTGGGTTCATAGGCACCTGATAATACCCCTTCAGGAGGTCGAGCGTAGAGAAAACCTTCGCTTTGTGCAGGTAGGAGGTCACGTCGGCAATGTTTGGGAGGCGGTAGTGATCCGGTTCTGTTTGCATGTTCAGGCGCCTGTAATCCCCGCACGGACGGAGGGAGCCGTCTTTCTTCAGAACGATGTGTAAGGGTGACGACCATGGGCTAGAGCCCTTTTGGCAAAGGCCCATTTCCTCCATTTCAGCGAACGTCTGTTTGGCGGCTGTAAATCGTTCCGGTGCCAGACGTCTGAATTTTGCAAAGACTGGGGGTCCCGTCGTCTTGACATGGTGATAAATACCGTGCTTGGCAGGAACCGTGGGCGTTTGGCGAAGTTCTGGACGGAAAACTTCCGGGTACGACGTGAGGAGGTGGGCGTAGGCATCCGTGGGTGCGCTGATGTGGAGAGCGAGTTTAGAGGGGGCGGGTTGAAGAGGTGTCGACAAGTACGAGTCTGCGTTGACCAATCGTCGGTGGGCGACATCGACCAGAAGGTGGAAATGAGAGAGGAAATCCGCAACGAGGATTGGCAATGTGACGTCAGCAACGAGAAACCTCCAATTGAATTTACTGTTTCCGAACGATAATGTGAGGTTCTCGTAACCGTAGGTGGGTATCGCAGATCCGTTGGCAGCTACCAAGCGGACGTCAGCAGACGTAGACAGACTACGTCGTGTCCTGAAGAGTTCCCTTGGCAAAAGAGAACGATAAGCACCCGTGTCTACCAAAAATCGCACACCCGTTCCTGCATCCTGTAAAAAGAAAAGAATAGAAACACGGGAGGCCACCACCACAAGCGATGGCCTACTTACACGTTTTTTGGCCACTGACAATCCTCGGCACATTTCTTCGTGGTTGCCCCAAATCTGAAGTGGTAGTAGCAAAACTGCGGCGGATGGGAGGTAGTAAGTGGCTGTAGAAGTCGTTCGTTGGGGCGCGAGCGATTGGTGGGTGGTGGGCGGCTTTGTCGCCGCTTCGGCACGTCACGGGGTAGGCGTGTATGTCCTACGGCATTCATGTCAGCTTTGGTTGACATTGAATAGGCATCCTCGTCGTCAGGGGTGGAGGCGTTGATGGAGGTCTTGAAGTGGCTGTCCATAAGGGCGTCGGCTTTGGTCATCAAGTCCTTTATGGGTAAACTATCGACATTGGGTATGGCAGCGCGTACAGGTTCGGGTAAATGGCGTATCCAAAGGGCACGAAGTAGGTTCACCTCATGAGGAGAGCCGTCTGCGGCAGGTTGAAGGCGAGTGATACTGTTGCGAGAGCTGAAAAATGTTTGCTATACGGGCGGCTGGCGACGGCGAGTACTGCTGCAGAAGGTATGTTTTGAGGGCATCATACGCTATTGGGGTGTCTCCTTGTTCACAAAGCCAGTCGTATATTTCTGGGAAAGTGTCCTCGGGTATCGCCGTGAGAACATAATCCGCTTTGGTGGTTGAGCAAGTCACGCCCCTGATACGAAACTGGACTTCTGCGCGCTGAAACCAAGCAAACGCCTCTCCGCTGGCAAACGATGAAAGTTTGAATGGACCGGCCGCAGCACCAACTGCCGTAGAGTTCGCCATAGTACTACCAACGATGAAGGGGCGAGGGGGTGGGGGTGGAAGGCGGTGGGAGCGAGTCGACTTCCGGGGTCACCAATGTGACGGGCCGTGAGAAGGTTGTGAACTCAAAGGCAGGATGCAATCAACTGAGTTATAATATTATAGAACACTCTCCTTTATATACAAAACCTCAAGGCAACAGGACATAACATGTTTACAAGACAGACAATGTCACAGAGGAAAACCAGAGACGTGAATTTTCATGTTCGTTTTAGTGCAAGGGAAGAGCGCAGATACAAGCATAATATATACAAAAGGAATTATGTACAATTGTGTGGCACACGGTTGGTACACTGCATTATGTAAAAAGAAAAGATTAGAAAAACGGGAGGCCACAGCCACGAGCGATGGCCTACTTTCTTGTTTTTTGGCGACTGACAATCCTTGGCACATTTCTTCGCGGTTGCCCCGAATCTGAAGTGGTAGTAGCAAAACTGCGGCGGATGGGAGGTAGTAAGTGGCTGTAGAAGTCGTTGGTTGGGGCGCGAACGAGTGGTGGGTGGTTGGTGGCTTTGTCGCCGCTTCGGCACGTCACGGGGTAGGCGTGTATGTCCTATGGCATTCACGTCAGCTTTGGTTGACGTTGAATAGGCATCCTCTTCATCAGGGGTGGAGGCGTTGATGGAGGTCTTGAAGTGGCTGTCCATACGGGCGTCCGCTTTGGTCATCAAGTCCTTTATGGGTAAACTATCGACATCGGGTATGGCAGCGCGTACAGGTTCGCTTAAACGGCGTATCCAAAGGACACGAAGTAGGTTTACCCCACGAGGAGAGCCGTCTGCAGCAGGTTGCAGGCGAGCGATACTGGTCATTTCCCTGAGGGCGAGCGAAGCCCTTTGGTCCCCCAACGGTTGTTGAGAGAGCTGAAAAAGCTTTGCTATACAGGCGGCTGGTGACAGCGAGTACTGCTGCAGAAGGTATGTCTTGAGGGCATCATATGCTATTGGGGTGTCTCCTAGTTCACAAAGCCTGTCGGATATTTCCGGGAAGGTGTCCTCGGGTATCACCGCGAGAACATAATCTGCTTTGGTGGTTGAGCGAGTCACGCCCTTGATGCAAACCTGGACTTCTGCGTGCTGAAACCAAGCAAACGCCTCTCCGCTGGAAAATGATGAAAGCGCGAATTTCCGTAGAGTCCGCCATAGTACCAACGATGGAGGGGCGAGGGGGGGGGGGGTGGAAGGCGGGAGGAGGTAGTCGACTTCCGGGGTCACCAATGTGACGGGCCGAGAGAAGGTTGTGACTCAAAGAGAGGATAAAAGCAACTGAGTGAGTTTATTATAGAACACTCTCCTTTATATACAAAAGCTCAAGGCAACAAGAAATTTCACGTTCAAAATCGATACCGTTACCGGTGAGAAAAACAGACATGTTTATTCAGGCTCTTTTTAGTGCGAGGGAAGAGCAAAGATACAAGCATAATATATACACAAAATGAACTATGTACGATCGTGTGACACACGGTTGGTACATTCCTTTTATAATTTAGAAGGGATGGTCTAAAAAATCTTCTGCAGCTTGCATAACGAACTAATTGAACGAATGTGCCAGAGATTAATATCTAGATCAAGAATAAGAAATATAATAGACTGTAAGTTCCTTTCCGACAAATTAAGATGAGAATCAGCAGCTGAAGACCTGACAGGAGAGCAATAATCGAAACAAGGTAGAATGAAAGAATAAAACAATTCTTCAGAATATATTGAACACCGAAAATCTTAAAACACTTTCTCAATAACTAAATTTTTTTGTGCAATTGAAGAAGAGTCAGACCTTATGTGTTTCTCAAAATTAAATTTGCTGTTGAGAATCACTCCTAAAATTTCAAAAGAGTCATACAGAATTAAAGAAACATTATCAATGTTGAGATCCGGATGTTGAAGAGCCACTGTCCTTGACCTACTTACAATCATACTTTGAGTTTTGTTAGGATTCAACTTCATACCCCATAATTTGTACCATGCACTAATTTTAGCTAGATCACTATTAAGGGATTCATCAACCCCAGATCTACATTGAGGAGATGGAATTGATGCAAAGAGAGTAGCATCATCTGCATATGCAACAAGTTAGTTCTCTGGGCCAAACCACACGTCATGTGTATATAGTATGAAAAGTTTTGGGCCAAGAACACTATCCTGAGGGACACTAGATATAACACTCCTAAACTCATTATAGTGCCCATTAACAACTCTTTGCAATTTCTTACTTACAAATTCAATAGTAATGCTAAGAAAAGATCCACTCAATTCCAACTGTTTAAGTTTGAAAACAAGGGCCTCATGAGTAACACAATCAAAGGCAGTATTAAAATTAAGGCCAATCATACAAACATCCTGACCACAATCAAGGGATTTCTGTACAGCATTGGAGATTGTAGAAAGGGCATCACTTGCTCCAGGCCCTTTACGAAAGCCAAATTACAAACTAGGGAACAGATGATTGCCGTTTGCAAAAATATTTATAGGTCTTGCTAAAAGACGTTCAAAAACTTTAGATAATATGGGAGTTATGGAAACTGGGTGGTAATAGCTGGACTTGAGCTACCAAAAACACATTTGCATAATGGAGTAACATTATTAATTCTCAAACAAGTGCTAAAAGCTCCTCTTCTTGCTAAGTTGCACAAAATAACAGATATCTTTGGAGCTAAGAAATCTGCAGTCTTTATGAAAAACAAAGGAAAAATAATATTTGGGTCTACACCTCCATAAGCATCAAGGTCCATTAAGAGAGGTTTAATTTCATGAGATCAAAAAGCTAAATTAGCCAGAGTAGCCTCAGGAAAACGAAAATGAGGAGTAACCAAGTTTTTCATTACTCAGCTATGAGTGACAGAACCATCTGGTTTAAGTAAAGGAGGAACCATTGCATCTTCACCAAAGAATGCAGATTTAAGGGTAGCCCACCAATTATGTTCCTAAGTTGTACCAAAAAGGGTTTCTTCTATGGTTAAATTATATTCCTTTTCTGTTGAAGCATAAACTATCTGAGAAAAAGCTCTAAGCTGAGTATAGTTATTCAACAATATCATAAAACTGTGACCAATGTAAGTGCAAAAGATCACTCAAAATGCCATTCCAGTCTGCTTGAGATTTTATAGAAATTTTACATGAGTATGATACATCGGGGACAGGCTGCTAGTTCTCACTACTAATGAAATCAAGGCATAAATCCACCTTACTTGTTATAACGCCAGGGGAGTCTGTGTATACAAGGTCTAAGCAGTTAGGCCTACCAGACCTGTGAGTAGCTTCACTTATGATTTACTCACAGCTTAATTCAGAGGCAAAGTCCAAAGTTCTTAAGCTAGGTGAAACAGAAATTAAAACACTCCCTAGGGTGAGCATTGAAATCACCAAGAAAAGCAAGAGAGGCCTTTATATCATTTTCTTGTATCTCAGCCATAAATGGTGAGAATTGAGTCGAAGATAGAATCATCCATATCTGAATTATTGTAGATCAAACACAAATAAAAATTGTCATGCCTGCCACAAACATTTATTAACTGCATCTCATGACATCCACATCCACATTTTGGTAATCAAAATGAGATTATGAAAAGTAAAATGCCACTTTCTCTAAACAGAAAAATATTTAACCAGATGGTACTAGCAGTAATCATTTATGCACCAGAAACTTGGAGCCTTACAAAAGTCTCAGATATAAGCTAATTACAGCTCGAAGAGCTATGGAGAGACTAATAACGGTATTAACACAGACAAACAGCAAACTCGTATATTCATGTTATGTGAGTAGCTTCACTTATGATTTACTCACAGCTTAATTCAGAGGCAAAGTCCAAAGCTCTTAAGCTAAAAAAAAATAGAAATTAAAACATTCCCTAGGGTGAGCATTGAAATCACCAAGAAAAACAAGAGAGCCCTTTCTATCATCTTCTTGTATCTCAGCCATAAATGGTAAGAAGAGAGTCGAAGATAGAATCATCCATGTGTGAATTATTGTAGATCGAACACAAATAAAAATTATCATGCCTCCCTCAAACTTTTATTGACTGCATCTCATGACATCCACATCCCCATTTTGGTAATCAAAATGAGATTATGAAATGTAAAATGCCACTTTATCTAAAAAGAAAAATATTTAATCAGATGGTACTAGCAGTAATCACTTATGCACTAGAGACTTGCAGCCTTACAAATATCTTAGATATAAGCTATTTACAGCTCAAAGAGCTATGGAGAGGATGATAATGGTATTAACACAGACAGACAGCAAACTCGCATTGTCATGTAAGAAAAAGAAATAGACATGAGCAAGGCACATGAGACGGACAGATATCAGATGGGCATTAAGAATAACAGACTGGGTCCTTAGATATTGCAAAGGAAGTAGAGAGGGAAGAGAAGACGATGGATTAATGAGCTAAGAAAATTTACGGGTATAGACTGGCATAGAAAGACCATAAACAGACAGGAGTGGAAGAACATGCTGAGGCCTTTCTCCTACAGTGGACTAGCAACGGCTAATAATTGTATGTATATATATATATATATATATATATATATATATATATATATATATATATATATATATATATATATATATATATATATATATATATATATATATATATACATATATATATATATATATATATATATATATGTATATATATAATATATATATATATATATATATATATATATATAAATATGTATATATATATATATATATATATATATATATATATATATATATATATATATATATATATTACTGAAAATAAACTCTGATTTAAACAACAATCTAGCTCTATAGTAATAACACAAATGACGTTATAGTCCGGATCTTCTATATTCGAAATCTCTTTTTGGATTATTAATAGTTTGCCATTGTACTTCTAGAAACTCTCTCTCTCTCTCTCTCTCTCTCTCTCTCTCTCTCTCTCTCTCTCTCTCTCTCTCTCTCTCTCTAGGCTGATTATAGTTTTAGTGAAAACTTATGCAATATGCACTGACATTTGCTATAACTAACTTCAAGTGTACCAGTTTTATAAAGTAACTTACGTCTCTTCATAGAAAACTATTGCAATCAACATTAAAGTGTCAGGATATGACTATTGTCTATATCTAGAAAAAGATATTTTACGATCTTCCCCAATGCTTTGACTTTGAAAAAAATATACTTTGATATGTAATTCTTCATGAAACAGATATAATATGACTATTATTTAATTTGTGATTATCATAATGAAAGTAATGTAGAATGGTTACGACTGTATAGTAATCTGTTCCTTTTTAGTAACGAGTCTCGATTTAGCAGTCATCTAGAGAAGATCTCTTCAAATCAAAGAATACAAGTGAAATGCTCAAACAAAAGTTCTATCTTTTCCATGAAATATAATATTAATATATTTCCAAGTCACAACCGTAGAGTTGAAAGAAATAATGTGCAAAAGATGAATAAAGCTATAATTCATCTTATCACTGACCAAAACTCTCTCTCTCTTTATACACAGTATATATATATATATATATATATATATATATATATATATATATATATATATATATATATATATATATATATATATATATATATATAGAATTGACTCTACCTGTTGTACTTATCCTTGTCTACTGCGTATGATAAACGATTCAGAAATTTTCAACAAAAGGCTATTTATGATATTATCCCTAAACACGTGACTTTCATGCATTCAACCATGAATAGTTTATTATTTCAAATCAATTATGGGTCGAGAATAAAGACATAAGAGGAATAAGAAAGACTTTAACCATTTGTCTTTTGAAGGGGATAAGACTTCACATTGACCCTACTCTACATATTTGCAATTAAGAGGGGTTTGTCACTAGTGCTTGTGAATATCATAGATTTACATCCAAATGTTGAATCGTAATTAGTTTTCTTTACTTTTGAGCAATGACATTGGCCTTGACCTTTGTCCTAGACCTTGATAGTTCAGCCAAGGTCAAAGTTTCCATATCAAGTCAACTGTTCACCATATTATCGAGTAATACCTCAAATTAAAGGTATTGGTGAGTACTTTGAAAAATATGATGGTATATTCTACCTATGAGGTCACACAAGGTTACAATTCACGCTTTTTAATGTTTCTGTCATGTTTGCTCTCTTTAAAGCGTTTAATTACTTTTTATTAAGAAAATTAAAGGTATCTTAAACCCAATAAACTCTGATTTATAAGAAATCTCAGGCAGACTAGAATGGGATTTTGCATGATCTTTTGGGCTTGAATTAGCCATAATTGTATAGTAATGTTGATCCTGTTGTCCCATTGAATAAGAATCTAGTCAACATGATTGATAGGCGTATCCTTTCTCGTGAAGGACAACCCATGGTTCAATGATGATTGTAAACGTGCTTATTTGGAGCAGCAGGAGGCCTATCATCTTTGGCAGGGTAACAGATCTTATTTTATCTGGAATAACTATCCTCAGCTGAGAGCTTTTGCTCAGATGGTTTATGCTTCATTTGTAAAGGAATACAATTTAACCATAAAAGAAACCCTTTCTTGTACAACCCACGAGCATAAGTGGTGAACTACCCTCAAATCTGCACTCTTTGGTGTAGATGCTACAGTTCCTCCTTTACTTAAACCAGATGGTCTGTCACTCACTGTCCAAAGAAAAAGGCAACCAATTTGGCTGATGTGTTGGACAGTAAGTTGAGTAATGAGAAACTCGAACTTCCTCATTCCTGTTTTCCTGAGGCTAAACTAACTAGTTTAGCTTTTTGATCTCGTGAAATTAGCTCTCTTGGTGGACCTTGATGCTTATGGAGGTGTAGACCCAACTGGTATTTTTCCTTTGTTTCTCATAAAGACTGCAGATTCCTTAGCTCCAAAGTTATCTGTTATTTTGCGCAAGTTAGCAAGAAGAGGAGCTTTTAGCCCTTGTTGGAGAATTGGTAATGATACTCCACTATGTAAATGTGTTTGAGGTAGCTGAAGTCCAACGGATTACCGTTTAATTTCCATAACTCCCATATGGGTTCGCTGAAGGTAATCATCTGTTCCCTATTTTGCAATTTGGCTTTTTTGAAGGCCTTGGAGCATGCCATCCCCTTCTTACAATCTCCAGTGCTGTACAGAAATCCCTTCATTGCGGTCTGGAAGTTCGTACAAATGGCCTTGATTTTCGTGCTGCCTTAGACCGTGTTAATCTTGATGCCCTTGTTTTCAAACTCAAACAGTTGGGAGTGGACGGGTCGTTTCTTAGCATCATTGTTGAATTTTTAAGAAATAGATCACAAAGAGTTGTTGTTGATGGGCACCATAGTGAGTATAGGAATGTGATATCCGGTGTTCCTCAAGATAGTGTTCTGGGCCCATTACTTTCCATACACATGACATGTGGTTTGACCTAGAAAACAATCTTGTAGCATATGCAGATGATGCTACTTTCTTTGCATCAATTTATTCTCCTGAATGTAAATCTAGGGTTGCTGATTCCCTTAATAGAGATCTAGCTAAAATTAGTGAATGGTGCAAATTATGGGGCATGAAGTTGAATCCTAACAAAACTCAAAGTATCATTCTAAGTAGGTCAAGGACAGTGGCTCCTCAACATCCAGATCTCAGCATTAATAATGTTTCTTTTACTTTGTATGACTTGAAATTTTAGGTGTGATTCTCGACAGCCTATTTATTTTTGAGAAACACATTAGGTCTGTGTCTTCAAATGCACAAAAAGAAAAAAATTTATTGAGAAAGTCTTGTGATTTTCGGTGATCAATCTATTCTGAAGAAGTGTTTTAATTCTTTCATTCTACCGTGCTTCGAGTATTGCTCTCCCTGTCTGGTCTTCAGCTGCTAATTCTCATCTTAAATTGTTAGACAGGAACTTACGGTCTATTAAATTTCTTATTCCTGATCTAGATATTAATCTCTGGCACCGTCGTTCAATTAGTTCGTTATGCATATTGCATAAGATTTTCTTATACTTCTAACCATCCTTTACATTCAGATCTCCATTCTGTTTGTAATACTAAGCATGCAGTTAACTCTAATAGTCAGGCCTTCACCATCATGAGGCTCAATACTACACAGTACTCTGGAAGTTTTATTCCTGCTGTGATCAAGTTGTGGAATGATCTTCCTAATAATTGGTTAGTTGAATCGGTTGAACAGGCTGACATAAGCCTTTTTATAGTTTATATAAGAAATATTTTTTTTAATGTTATTAATGTTTTTCAAATATCTTATTTCAATTGTTCATTACTTCCTATGTAGTTTATTTATTTCTTTATTTCCTTTCCTGTTGGAGCCCTTGGGCTTATAGCATCTTGCTTTTCCAACTAGGGTTGTACCTTAGCTAATAATAATAATAATAATAATAATAATAATAATAATAATAATAATACTATCATGCATATTTTAATTTTGACACAGAATAATATTTTTCAACTTGATATATGAAATAGCTATATTTTTTTTTTCTCTGGTGTGAAATCTCATGCTAGTCCTGATTTAAGTTAATACTACAAATTAGGTGACTGAATGCCAGTTTCCATGTTTTTATTACATTTTAAACAATTGCTCAGCTTATCCGCTGGACTATAATTGGAGGAGTTATTTTCAGCATTCAAGGGTCACGTAATTACTCAATCCCTTGGCACTGTAGCTCTGGTATGATCCAAACTAGTTCCAACATCATTCAATGGATCCGGTTCAGCAGGTATTCATATTCAACTAAGATTACATGGGATAGAATCTACCATGTCTCAACTATGTACGGACGACTTTCACACAAATATGACAGTACATACCGCGATTGGGAGATCGTTTGTGAAGAAGAAGACGCTGGCTGCCATTTTACACCGCCCGACATAATACCGTAGTTATGAGGATTGGCACAGTGTAGCCTAATGCCGAGTACAAGAGACGTCGCCATATACAAATGAACTTTAAATCCCCATTTCCTCCTTACAATGTAGTATCAACTAATCATATCCCTGATAAGAGGAGAAAAAATGCTCATTGCCACTGTCCAATTTAAACTATGTAGTATTTTGAATTGTATCCTCAAGCTACTTCTGGCATCTTTGCTGAGGCCTTAAAAACATTATACAGTACAGTCGATGCATCATCGGTAACTTCGACCTCTCTTTGTACTACAGAAACCCTGTTCGTGTGTAAATGTGTTCTCATCACTTTTTAAACCGTTTCCTCTTGTTCATTTGTCTAAATTTTAAGCGTTTATTTTTTTTTTTTTTCTTGTCTCGCGTCCCTTCAGTTCTTGCCGAGTTCCATTTAATTTGACTGAATTTAGTCTCTAATTATGGTTTATTTCCATTTTCAAGATGATTTATGTAATTAAATACCATTTTTCTATCACTTATTTCATTTGATTTGTATTTTGTTATCTAAGATATGCAATATGTATCAGAATTCAATGTTATCGGTAACTCAGATAAAAGAAATTAATTGTTAGTAAAAGACAACAATTACAGAAAATACAATCTGAAATCAGTATTATTATTATTATTAGTAGTAGTAGTAGTAGTAGTAGTAGTATTCTAATCTGTGTGGTTTGGTACCTTGTATATGGCAAGTTATTAAGTGACGAGTGCTGGGTGTGTTGACAATTTGGAGATTCAAATAGTGTTCCTTCGCGAAGTTATCAAAAGCTTTGAACCAAACTTTCAAGACAAACGATCTACACTGGCTGAATTGTTTTATTGAACATGGCCTATAATCCTATTCAAAATCATACGAATGTGATTATTTTACGTATCACCATATTGGAAGTTTGTCAGAATGTAACAAAGTATCAACAATTTATCGTATCTTCTTGTGCTGGGGTTTGTTTTTATAAAAGGTCTTATGGGGACACGCCGTTAAAGAAAGAAATGATTTCTGCTTACTGTATTTATAATATTTTCAAAATGACTTATATTTGCTGTTAATCAAGCAGAATGGCTGAGTTTCGTTACTCTTATACTAGTCAGTATCATCAAGCAGCATAATAATAGCTGAAAGTACTTCAGTTGACACATAATGGCTGTGCAAGCAGTTAGCTGTGTGAGAAACCTATTCGTACATATATCATCGACTAATTTGGCATGATGTCGCTGAAAATGTTTGCTTCGTTGCGTCACTATTCCTGGTATGCGGACAAAAGAGAGATGATGACGTGTGAGGAAAAACTAAATAATCAAGGTTCAATATTGGACATCTGAATGTAACATGAAATAATGATATCGGTTGGTGGCGTATTAGGAATGATCCTCTGAAAAAATTGGTGATTCATATTCCTTTCGTTCACTTCAGTTTTCTCTTCTTTCACTCTCCTCTGTACCTTTGTGTAACATCAGTTACACACATGACTTACGCTGACACGAAGGCACGTGACTGCATCGTTACAGAAAACCTTAAGAAATGAAGATAAACACCGTTAGTGTGCACCTAATGAATCGGAGAATGGAATTTAGGAAAACGCCCATGAT
>NC_090733.1:68775340-68827840 GCF_036898095.1 Palaemon carinicauda
CAGCCTCATTATTTGCTGCATTTCTTTGTTACATTACAAGTCATGGGGCCGTCGGCATGGCAGACATTTTATCATCAGTCGCTGATGCACGGAGGCCTTTTAAAGGACAAACGAATTTCATCTACGGCTCATCCAGTTATTCAGCATGTCTAGTTTAATTCTTATTAAAAACATAATGCTAGGGGCCCGCACAATTACTCATTTCTGCTATTTATGGAATATTTAACACAAAGCAGAACCCGGCCTTTCAAATACACACATACGCAGACGTTACACACACACACCCCCATTTACACACTCACACACACATACACACACACACATATATATATATATATATATATATATATATATATATATATATATATATATACACTCGTGATTTTCAATTATTCATATAAGCAACAAGTTCTCTTAATATTGAATTCACTCTGCCTCGGAATCAGTCCCAAAGGGTTCGAATCATTGGCCGACCAGAACCTATTATAAAAAAGTTAATACCCCCTTGGGTGTCTGATACCGAGGCACAGCGAATTTGATATAGAGAGTTATTTGTGGCTTTTATATATATGTATATATATATATATATATATATATATATATATATATATATATATATATATATATATATATATGTGTGTGTGTGTGTGTGTGTGTGTGTGTATGTTTGAATACAGATTTATGTATTTACAGTATATATATATATATATATATATATATATATATATATATATATATATATATATATATATATATATATATATATATATATATTGTTTTTTTAGAAATATCTCCAAATTTGAGCTCTCACTTCACTTGCATTATTTCTCGTTGATACTCTTCAGAATACATTGTGGATTCAATGTTTAATACGTTTATCGTTCAGAAGGTGAACATACGATAGAATTGTCCTAGACATATTTCTTTGTCATATGTCGCGACTAATATAATACAAAAATGAAAGAATAACAGATATACTTCCATGATATGTTGTCAATAATTATCGTGGTTACTGTCAATTATTAACTGAAGTTAGTTCAAATTTTTATTGTACTAAAACGCTAGTGAGTGTAGAGTTTAGAATTACATCACTACTGGTCACTTATATATTAGGCTACTTTAAACAATCTTTTAGACCAGAGAGAGAGAGAGAGAGAGAGAGAGAGAGAGAGAGAGAGAGAGAGAGAGAGAGAGAGAGAGAGAGAGGACATAACAGCATAATTATGCTAAAGAGTAGAATCTTGCGTCATTCCAGCCCTTATCTGGTATGATATCGAATGGCGTTGGGCATATCTCCGGGAGGGCTTTTTCCTTTTTTTTTTTCTTTTTGTAGGCTATAATTTATTGCATGTGACTACGGCAGTACAAACATATGATCAGTAATCCTTTACGAAAGTTTATCTTAATTCCACAATCATCTGTACGAGAGGTTTTTTATTCCTTCTAGATTTTGATATTCTGAGATGGGTTATTTTTTTCAAGTTACATTACTTGCAAGACCTACTTTTAACTCCATTTATTAAGATAAGAAAGCTGACGGCCTTCGCTTAGAGATGTCAACAAGGAAGAAAGAAAGAACTGTCAAGGAGAGCTGAAGAAAACGAGCAACCAAGAGCAGGGAGTGCAGGCAGGGTAGGATGATGATCCTTTAAGCCTTCGCTTTCCTTCAATCTTCCATCAAAATTCCGATTTTCCTTGGATGCAAGTTGATACACAGCCTGGCGTAAAATAAGAGAATCTATTGCAATAACACTGTTAATAAAAACAAAGGCTTTAATTAATTAAGAACCATTATTCAATTAAAAAATACCCAAGTGATAACTCGAAACCCTAACCAGGAGAGAGAGAGATACAAAAACACAAAGGGATGCTTTCTGGTTGTCTTAAATCGTCTCTATGTGTGCGAGCGCTCATGTGTGCGTGTGTCTGTGTCTGTGTTTACGTCAAAATACATCAGAGCAAGTAAAAACAGATGGACGTGGGTGGTAATGCCATCGTTTATAGGACGTAGTTTTAATTCTTAGTACATGGGGAAGGATACGACTCACAAAAACATATCCATATATGTAGCCTACATATACACACACACACAATAACATATACATACATATATATATATATATATATATATATATATATATATATATATATATACATATATATAGTTTATATATATACATATATATATATTGTTTATATATATACATGTATATATATATATATATATATATTGTTTATAATATATATATATATATATATATATATATATATATATATGTGTGTGTGTGTTATATATATATATATATATATATATATATATATATATATATATATATATACATATATATATATATATATACATATATATATATATATATATATATATATATATATATATATATATATATATATATATATATATATATATATATATATATATATATATATATATATATATATATATATATATATATATACACGTGCCAACCTGCATGTATGACACAAACCAAAAGGTAATAATTCGAAACACCATTGGGGAGATGAAAATGACCAGGAGGCTCTACGGCTACGCCATTTAATTCCCGTCTTCAGGGTATTACTTTGGCCCTCTCCCGGGCCCCTTCTGGCTCTTTGTTGATATTCAGAAGTTGTATTCCCTCTGCTCCTATACCCAATTCGAATGTGTATATCTTCAAGATACAACCCTCTAGTGTTTGTATGTTACAGCAGAAGCACCAACAGAATCCTATCGGTACGTTTATGTTGAAAGGGGAAAGATCCCCCAAAATTTGAAAAGTGGATTGATGTACTCCAGACGACATCGCTTTCGATAGAAGAGAAAGCCAGAGGAAAAAAAATGGCCGTGTAACACAAAACCGTCTTCACCACCGACAACAACACACTTTGGTGGTCACCATAAGAAATGCTTTACACAGATGTCTTGATAAGAATTGTTCTTTTCTTAATCTCTCTCTCTCTCTCTCTCTCTCTCTCTCTCTCTCTCTCTCTCTCTCTCTCTCTCTCTTGTACATGCACGCAAATTTTCACACACACATAAACACCCATACATACACTCACGCACCAATTATTACCATTTCTTTAAAAGGAAAAATAGTAAATCAAATCAAAATATTAATGTGGAAGAGTTTTAGAAACATAAAATAAATATTCAAATCCGAAAAATTCGCCGGCACCGGAGACGAGCTATTCAGATTGTGTGGGAGGATCGTATTGTATATCAAACAGCTGATGATATTTAAGAATTCTCTTAATTCTATTTGCTATTAAGGAAAATAGATCGTCATCATCTCTTATGCCTATTGAAGAAAAGGGCCTCATTTAGATTTCGTCAGTCATCTCTATATTGAGCTTTTAAATCAACATTTCTCCAATTATCATCTCCTACTTCACGCATCTTAGTCCTCAGCCATGTAGGTCTGGGTCTTTCAACTCTTCTAGTCCCTTGTGGAGCCCAGTTGAAAGTTTGGTGAACTAATCTCTCTTGGGGGGTGCGAAGAGCATGATCAAACCATCTACGGCGGTCCTTCACCATGATTTCATATACATATGGCACTTGAGTAATCTCTCTTATAGTTTCATTTCTAATCCTCTCCTACCATGCAACTCCCAATATTGTTCTAAGGGCTTCATTCTTAAATCTGCAAAATCTGTTGGATATTGCTTCATTGCCATACCACGACTCATGTCCACACAGTAACACCGATCTCACTAAACTCTTATATAGCCTGATTTTATTTTATGTAATTTCAGGCGATTTTCTTTCAAAATTTTACTTGACCTAGGCATTGTCTGGTTTGCTTTTTTCAATCTTTCATCAAACTCCAATTCTCAAGACCCTTTATTAGAGATACAGTTCCTAAATGTTTAAATAATTCTACCTTATTAATCCTTTCTCTTTCCAATAATAATTTTCATCTTCCATTGCATATTCCGTTCGCAACATCTCTGTCTTTCTTCTATTTACCGTCAGCCCAACCTCCTGAGATATTTCATGCATTCTAGTAAGCAAGCTTTGCAAATCCTGTGGTGTTTTGCTAATAAGGACAGTGTCACTAGCAAACTCTAGGCCAGCTAATTTCCTATTACCAATCCAGTCCAATTCTTCTCCACCATCTCCAATTGTTTTATGCATTACAAAATCTATGAGGAGGATAAACGACATAGGTGACAACACATTCCCTTGGAGTACTTCACTGTGCAGAGGAAATTCCTTTGATAGGACTCCACTAACATTAACTTTCACTTACTATGCTCATGAACAGACTTAATCAAAATTAGATATTTAAGAGGAACTCCTTAATAATGCAGGATTCTCCATAAAATTGGCCGGTGCACACTATCAAAGGCTTTTTCAGAGTCCACAAATGCCATCAGCAGTGGATTACTATATTCTACACATTGCTGTACATGTCTTAAAATGAAAATTTGGTCAGTACAACTTCTACATTTTCTAAATCCCGCTTGTTCATCTCTCAGCTTTTCATCAATCATTCTCTCTAGCCTCTATAGAATAAGCATACTATATATATATATATATATATATATATATATATATATATATATATATATATATATATATATATATATATATATATATATATATATTCATGACAACTGACGTAAGTGTGATGCCTCTATAATTATTGCAATCAGTCAGGTATCCCTTTTTCTTGCTATTTTCACCAACATTCCTAGCTCCCATTCATCAGGTTTTGCCTCTTCATGCCATATGCTACAAAATAATCTTATAAGTATTCTGGGAGTCACTTCATTTTCGGCCAATATCATCTCAGCAGGTATTCCATCGTATCCAGGGGCTTTCCGTCACTTGAGTTTTTTAAGAATAGCTTCGATTTCGAAGATACTGAATTCATTCATGGGCACATTAAGGTCTTCCTCAGTTTCACGTATATCAATGAAATTATTCCCTTCATATCTCCTATTCATGACCTCACTAAAGTGTTCCATCCAACGTTGCCCTTCTTCATCTCCGGCTGTTATAACAGATCCATCTCTCTTTCGGATTGGTAAATGGTTCGTTTTCTTTTCCCCTATGGAGATTTCATTAATAATTCTGTGAGCAATTCTTACACCATAACCAGTTCCTGAATTCATAGCTTTGTCATCCTCACCTGCTTTACTGTCTAAATACTCTCTCCAGTCATTCCTGACTTTTCTTTGGACTTCGCTATCAATACTGGAATGCTTAGCATGCTCTACCTTGTAATTTTCATTACTTTCTCGAAAACTTTCAACAATCAATATTTGTCTTTATCTCATTTTTATAGTATCCAAAGTATCATTTGATATCCACGGTTTCTTCCTTGTAACTGTATATCCCAAAACTTCCCTACCAACTGACTGATATATGTTCTTAATATCACACCATTCTTCATTAATTGTCTGCTCTTCTTCTCTTAAAGTGTCTGAGACTGCAAATCAATTCCTACATTCAATTGCAAAGGTTTCTCTTTGCTCATCTTCTAGAAGCTTAGTTGTATCAAACCTAGGTATTCTATCTACCTTTCTGTTGGGTGCTTTTAGTTTCAATTTCAGTGTAGTAATGAGGAGCTGGTGATCACTATCAATATCTGCACCTCTATGGCTTCTTACATTTCTCAGAGTCCTTCTTCTCTCTTTATTAATGGCTATGTGATCTTTTTTATTTTTGTAATTACCAGATGGTAAAATCCATGCATATTTGTGGATGTCCTTTTGCTGGAAAAGAGTACCTTCAATAACAAGATTGTTTGCCGAACAAAAACTTATAAAATGGGCTCCATTTTCATTTGCAACTTCGCCAAGTTCCTCATTACCCATTACATTCTCCATGCCTTGATTAATATTTCCAACTTTAGCATCGAGGTCACTAATCACAATTTTCATATCTATTTCTGGGATCTCATCTATTACACTCTGCAGTTCTTCATAGTATTCATCTTTCCTCTCTTCAGGGGCATCATTTGTTGGTGCATAACACACTAGAATGCGCATATTGCACTGCTTTGATTTAAACTTTGCAAGTATCAATCTGCTATTTGCAGCTCTCCACTGGGTAAATGCCATTTCTGCCCTCGGTGTCATCATCATTCCTACCCCTTCTCTTCCAATTCCATCCGTTCTGCCTCAATATATATATATATATATATATATATATATATATATATATATATATATATATATATATATACATATATATATATATATATATATATATATATATATATATGTATATATATATATATATATATATATATATATATATATATATATATATATATATATATATATATATATATTTCCTTGGTCTAAGATTTCCTTACCAGTCTCCTTACAACGCGTTTCACTTAGGGCCAAGATATCCAAATTATACATCATATATTCATTCTTCACTTGCTGTATCTTCCCAATCTGATTCATGGTTCTAACATTCCAATTACCACTTTTGAATTTTTCTTTAGTATTTATAAACCGGGAGATTCTTAGCATCCTGCTAAACCCGGGACTGGGGCCATTTTGTCATTTTCGCTTTCCATAGACTGACTAGATCCATAGAGGATTCATTGGCTAGATTCATCAAAGGATAGCCAGATCCTTGTGATGCACAGTGCCAGTCTAACTAAGGCAAGTGACCTCTGCCGCTCCATACGTATTCTAGTAAGATCATCTGCCAGGTATCAAGGGTATAAGCCAAAGAGACAGCTTGTCTATCGCCTTGAACCCAATCCGTCACCCTGCTGTCAGTGACTTCTTCGAGATTTAGGGCGACATATCCTCCCTACCCAAAGTTCTCATTACTTCACCAGGTTGCTCATCCGCTTATATAACCATTGGAAAACATGGATTGCTAAGATATACCGACTAGCACAGTAATAATTCATAGATATATATTGGCCAAACTATTCTATCAGTTTTCTCTTGCTTATCTTTTTAGACGATGTGTTGAGTAGGCTTCATAGGAAGGTGAAGGAAGCTTAGTATTTTAACAAATGATTGAATTTTCCATATTTGTGTCTTTACCTTCCTCTATAGTATTCATTTTCCTAACAATTGTTACATTACTTTCTTGGTGTATCGGCTCCACCATGTTGACCAATTTTATCCGACATTTTGTTTTATCTATGGGTTGCACTTGTATTGAACAAATTGCAGGACCAGCGTGCCCCAGACTGCACCCGTGTCGTCTATTGTATTGCAATATTCGTGGGCAACATGCCGATATTAAAGAACTTACCGTTACCTTTGGTTGCCTTCAAACAGTATTATATTCTATTAAGTTCAGAAACTTTGGTTTCTTAAAAGAGGTATTCGTCTGAGCCACTTATTAGCAGTATGAAGAAACAAATCATTTTGAAATGTAATGGTATTCTTTTGGCAAGAGGGATGAGATGTATTAAAACTGAGTACCCTGCTTTTCATAAATACTGCTATAAATGTAGATGTCTCGTGTTTGTGGCCTGCACAACAGGCATGGATGATTCTATCTTCAATTGTCTTTGTATCACTATGGCTAAGATACTGTACAAAATGATAGAAAGACTTCTTCTGAGCTTGTTGGTGATTTCAATGATCACCAAAAGGAGTGATTAAATCGTGTTTCTCCTGCTGATCACCATGACTTGAGAGTTTTGACTCTTCTGCTGTATCCAGCTGCGAACAGATCCTACGTGAGGTTACTCATAAGTCTAGTAATTGCTTGGTCCTAGTGTGCACTGATTGCTTTGATGGTATGAGTAGGAAAGTTGTTCCTCCTGTTGGGATGTCTGCTTATGCCTTAGTTTCGTTAATAATTAAAACTAAGCAGCCTGTTCCTAATGTGTCATACTCTTGCAGGATATGAAATCTCAAGGAGACTTGAATGGCATTCTGGGTGATGTTTTACATTTGAATGGGGCATAATTGTATAAAGGGGTTGAGCCAGTATTTATTCTTGTGTGTTAGAATACCGAATCGAGGGCAAACCCTGGTTCATTGATGATTGAAAAAGTGCTCATTTTGATAAACAGAAGGCTTAGCATCTTTGAAAATTTATTAAATCAGATTTCACTTTGAATAACTATATTTAACTAAAAACTGTTGCTCAGAAGGTTTATTCTTCAACTGAAAAAGAATGTAATTTGACCATAAAGGAAACCCTTTCTGGTACAACCCATGAACTTAGAACTCTTTGGTATTGACTTAATAGTTCCTCCTTAATTAAACCAGAGGGCTCTGTTACTCATTGTCCAAAGGAAAGGGCAACCCTTTGGCTGATGCTTTTGACAGTAAGCAGAGTAATGAGAAATTCAACATTTTTTATTCATGTTCTCCTGTAGCTGAGCTACCTAATTGTATTAGGCTACTATTACCTTATCAGTCCTGTGAATTTAAGACTTTTACTGGCCCTTGATGCCTATGGAGGTGTACACCCAAATGGTATTTTCTTATGAAGACAGTTCATTACTTAGCTCCCAAGTTGTCTGCTATTTTTTGCAAGTTAGCAAGGTTTTTTTTTTTTTTGTACTTATTGAAGACACATAATTTCTATACCACCCCTATTATCTACAACTTTTAGACATCTTTTGGCAAAACATCTAAATAGGTATGCTGAGGTAATCCACTGATCCTTAGTTTGAACTTTGTATTTTACAAAGGCCGTTGAGCATGTGAAGCCCTTCTTACAATTTCAAATGGTGTATAGAAATCCCTTGATTATGGTCAGGACTTTCTTATGCTTGGCCATGATTTCAGTGCTGCCTTTGGTACGTTAATCATGAGGCCCTTGTTTTCAAACTTAACAAGATTGAAGTAAATGGGTTTTTAAGGAATTATTTCAAGTAACAGGCTTCAAAGAATAGTTGTTGATGAGCACCTCAGTGACTATAGGAATGAAATATACAATATTCCCAAGGATGGTGTTCCCGGCCCATTACTTTACATACTATATACTGTATGCATATGTGGTTTGGCCATGGTAACAAGCTTGTGGGTTATGCAGATGATGTTACTCTCTTTATATCAGTTCATTTCCCTGAATGTAGACCTGTGGTTACTGAAACCCTTGATACAGATTTAGCTAAAATTATTGCATAGTGTAAATTATAGGGTGATGCAACTTAATCCTCAATATCCAGATCATTGCATTAACAATGTATCTTTAACTATATACAACTCATTCAAAACTCTAGCTGTGATTCTTGATAGCAATTTTACTTTTGAGAAACATATCCAGTGTGCTTTTCCCTCGATTACAAACAAAATTGTCATAATTCTGGCCATCCTTCGCATTCAGATCTTCCCACGCTGTATCATTCAGTATGTATTACTAGGTATGCAATTAAATACAACAGGCTCAATAATACAAAGTATCCTATTTGTATATATATATATATATATATATATATATATATATATATATATATATATGCATATAATATATATATATATATATATATATTTGTATATTTGAGTGTATATATATATCATACATATATATATATATATATATATATATATATATATATATATACATATATATATATGTATATATATATACATATATATACATACATAAATATATATATATATATATATATATATATATATATATTCTTATGAAGCTGGTCTAGTGTAGAGTAAATAAGTTAATCGGGTATTTTATTTATGTTTTCATATGTGCATTTAAGAGCCTGCTCTTAGGATGAGTTCCTCTCATATAGATATAAGATTTGTATGTAAATTACATAAGATTTTCCTCATTAATCTATTTGTGTTCTTCATTCAAGTCAGTATATGTAAATATACGTTATTTTTTAGAATTAACTTTTTATTTCACGTATTTTGTTACGAAGTCCTATATAACCTGTTTAAGAGTGCTATTTGATCCATATAAGATATGTACGAGGGCTTATGTAAATCTTTTTTATATTTTTATGAGGTATTGCGTCATGTTTGTGAAAAATACGCACTTCTTATATTTGCCATATGTTTTGGAAGGTTCTCGAAAACTCCAGCATTAAATTAAATTTTTTTCTTATTTCCGAGGACAAAGGTGGGCGGAGCTGGCTGAGAGACAGTTGCTGTGCAGCGGGGTTAGTTCCCCTGTTCGATACATGATAGTTGATAACTCTAGCGCTGTTTAGGCTAACACCAAGCTTCAAGATCTCGGACGTAGAATATTCTGGAAGTAGCTAAGTCATATATATGCACTCCCAAGGCTGCAAAGCAGCAAAAGAGAAACAGCCGTCCTGTAAAAGAGCCAAAATACCCCATCTCTCTCTCTAGTGCCTATAGTGTGTCCTCTCCAAAGTGATTAAGTTTAATTACGACATATATCACCAAAGACGTTAAAAGTAATTTTAAATTAGTGTTGTGGTGAGTGTTGGTATTGTGTAAATCTTTGTAACTGGCCCAGGGAGAGTTATGTACAAATGTGAACTATATTTATATAGTTATAAAGTTAATTATTTTCAGTAAGTGTCAAGACTAATTAATTGTGTAAAATTTAATTTCAAGTGAAACAAGTGATTGTATAATTTTCATAGGTATTATTTCTTTTGTCTTAGTCTAAGGATTTTATCAGATTTAATATTTCAAGTCAAGTGATTATATAATTTTCTGAGAGTGATTTTTTTGTCTCAATCTAAGTTTTGTTCAGATTTAATATTTCGAGTGATTTATTTTTTTATGTAAATTCTTTCAAAGTGTTGTAATTTTTATAGAATATACTCATCTTTGCAAAGAGTGTATTATTCCAATACTTGCTCGTATCCTGTTGAAGAATCGTAGTAAGAGGTGGTTTTGAATAATTCTTAGTAGTAATTACCCAGTTTTGTTTTGAGTGTACTTGAGAGACCTTTGGATATTCAGTGTTTTTATATATTGCTGTCGGGGAGTTATATAACTGTCTCAGAGCTCAGGTACTAATATTTTCAAGTTTAACATATTTAATGTAAAAACAAACAGGTGAGTTTGGTACTCGGGAAGGTTGTGTAGCTTGCCAGCCGTAATATATGTAATATTATACTTTGGTTCCCAGACCATAGGACTATTATATATATATATATATATATATATATATATATATATATATATATATATATGTATATATATATGTATGTATATATATATATTATATTATATCATATTATAGTCCCGTGGTCTGGGAACTGTGTAGCTTGCCAGCCATAATGTGTAATATCATAATTTGGTTCCCTGACCACGGGACTATAATATATATATATATATATATATATATATATATATATATATATATATATATATATATATATATATATATATATATATATACATATATATACATATATATACACATATATATATAAATATATATATATACATATATATACATATATATACACATATATATACACATATATACACAAATATATATATATTTACATATATATATATATATATATATATATATATATATATATATATATATATATATATACATACATACACATATATATACATATATATACACATATATATATAAATATATATATATATATATATATATATATATATACATATATATACATATATATACACATATATATACAAATATATATATATTTACATATATATATATATATATATATATATATATATATATATATTAAACAGTGTATTCATTTAATACATGATGTACGCGGATAACTGCTTCTAAAATAAGACTGATTGTGACTGACATTCTCATAAAGGACAGTTAATTATGTGAGGATGAGGGATTCTGGTCTCCACATGAGATGTAAAAGAGCCGTTGCTTGTAACCGGTACTACAGGCTTTCTTATTAAACGAAATGCATTTTAAGAATAAAAAAAATGCACATCAACGCCTGATTGGACAATATTATTACTTCTGTACTTCACTTCAACTCACTGAAAGAAATCTAATATTAGAATTGAGGAGAATAGAAAAGTATACAGCATAAATCAAGGCGCCGATGTGACTATATCTAACTCTGCAGAAATGCACAGCTCAAACGATATAACACACTTAATTCAAAAGCAATATGGACCGCCAAGTGTGATATCTATTTATGCTGAAGATATCTAACCTAATATTTAAATACTATTCAATATCAAAATGCATATGTCGTCTACGTATCATAAAAATGCAAGTTTTGCCAATAAATAGGAAAGAGAATCGCTGTATCTATATCGTGTTTATGATAAGTTGCTTTTTAAACTGAATGAGAAACTTAGAAGGAAACTGAAACCTCACTAAGGGCCTTTCAGCTTTATGATTAGGTAACATAATAAATCAATTTAGTAATTAAGAAATGGGTGTTTTAATAAACGAATAAATAAACGCACAGTAAATGATAACATGTATAACCTTAACATACGAAAAAATTTCAATCAGCCTTTTAGACATCACTATCTATTAAATTTCAAATGCCATTACATCTCCCATATGGAAAAAAATATTCCTAACGAAAGAGAGAGAGAGAGAGAGAGAGAGAGAGAGAGAGAGAGAGAGAGAGAGAGAGAGAGAGAGAGAGAGAGAGAGAGAGAGAGAGTATTGCAACATTAACTGATAGCAGTAAAGTTTCTAAGTGAGTGATGGCTCATATCAATCTTTAGCGGATATCCTTTAAAGACAGGACCTCAAAGTGTGGACCATTTCAAGGCTGGCGTGGGTACACATATAGTTCTTACTTCAACCATGAGTGCGCTGGAAAAATGCCATTTCAAGAGATAGACAGAGACAGAGGTAAAGACCAGGTTACACATGCAAACTACCCATTTTGTTTACTCCAGTTTTTACAGTCTTCTTTGTCCAAATCTTCTTCTAGATCTAAATCACACGCATACATATTTAGAATATCTGTCAGTCCTTTTTGCACAATTATGCTTATTTCCGAAAATATTTGAAAAGCAATTAAACATTTGTGAAAATTGGAAAGTAATCATTGCATATTTGTTGGACAAGTATATGAAACTTATGAATTTTCCAATTTATGTTTGAACATAACTCATTTTCACAGGGAAAAAAAAAAAACGTTTTAAACATCTATTTACATTGGACTTATTTTCAATCTCTTCAACCATCTGAAATTGAGCACGAAACAAGTTGCCAAATAGTTTCCGTTACCTGTTGATTTAATAGATTTCAGATGTTCTTATCTGGCCTCTTATCCCCTTCAACACCTTGCAACAAGGGCCTGTGATAGAGTAAAACCGGCTTAATCTAAAACAACGTCCATCCCGTTAAGCTATTTTTGCAATTTCAATCGTCACATGCGGTTCACTGCAGTTGACTAAATGAAGATATATATATATATATATATATATATATATATATATATATATATATATATATATATATATATATATATATATATATATATATATATCAATTGGGAAATAACAAATTATGTAACAAAATTAGGGAACCACAGGGCATTTTCGCAACGAATGGTGACATTAACTCGCCACCAACTACAGTTCAGTGGCGTAGCCAGAGGAAGGGTTATTGGTGGTGGGCCAGAATAGGCCTCTGGGAACTGTTTTTTTTAGGGGGAGTGGGGGGGAAATTCTTGGAAATGCTCGAAAAAATTGTATATGGTCTTTTTGTCATAATTTTTAGACACTGTTTTGGAGGCACAGCCAGCGTAAAGCAGTCATAATAAAGGACCTCTCATTACAATAGATTAGCAGTTTTTATTAGTTGTGTAGTGGTTTTGAGTTAATTCCCGAAGTTCTTGTACTTCAAACATTCTTACCAGACCATTGTTATAGATGAAGCGACTTTTCAAAACCTGAAGAAAAATATCACTAAAGTGCAAAGAAAACATCAGTGTACACTCAGTAGGGTGAGACTAATAAGAATACACATATAGTTGCTGAGGCTCGAGGTTTGCTGACTCTTATTAGTCAACTGGAATTCATTTTGCTCTTTGAAATATGGGTAGAAATTCTGGAAAACACTCATGCCTTGCCAAAATACCCCCAATCTAAATCTATGAAAGTAACACAGGCATCAAATATTTTATAATTTGCTCTGGCATCAGTGAAAAAGTTCAGAACTGATAAAGCATATAGCTTAAAATTATCCAAAGTAAAAGTTTTTGCAGACTCATGGGATTCTGAAACAGCATTTCAGGTTCCTTAAGTTAGGCATCACAGAAGGATGGCTGGAGAAACAGCTGTTGATGAACCAGCAGTTAATGCGGATACAAGGTTTAAGAACAATTAACATTTTGCTATTTATGATAGGCTGTTAGTTCAGTTTCTGGACGTTTTCTGATTTTGAAAATTCAGTCAAGAAGTTTTTTTGCTTGATCCCCAAACATTTAGGTGAAAAATATAATTTATGACAACTGGCCAATTTCTTTTCAAAGGATTTAGACACAGACAGAGCAGTTTCTGAATAGTCAGTTTTCTTCAATTGTTAATGAGAAACCAATCTGAATTCTGCATATGCAAATGTTGTGATTTTATATAATATTTTAGGTCTACAATGACAGAGGATTGCTTGTCAGGTATAGCCCTAATTAGCAATGACAGGGATAAAACTGAATCAATTGGCTTTGAGGCAGTAATAACAAGATTTTGTGATATTAAAAAAAAAGTATACTATAATGTGTGTTTGTATTTTGAAGTATATAATATTCTATATTGTTGTATGCATATCGTTGAACATTTATAAATGAGTTAGATTTGAAATAATTAAATATTTAAACTAGATATTGTATACTAAGCAGATTTGTGGTATCATAAAGCTAAAGAAGTTCTTTGCCATGTCACTTGTGCCGTTGTTGCCTAGCACTAAGAAGTTACATATTCAATACATTGACGTATTATTTCATTTTTATCACCTATGAAAAACATCTACAAAAATAATGGTTTGCTGTGCCCATATTGTATGGATAGTATTCATTGATTTTTAGTGAAAACAATTTTTTTTTTCTTTTTTATAACTTTGCTTCATTTTGTTCATGTATGTCAAACACCCTGCATATTACAGAATCAATGGAATCCTGGATACGCCACTGCCACAGTTGGGAAAGTTGGAGAACTATTGTGTCATCAGATATGAGTTGTAATCTGGGTCAAGACTGGCTGTCTCCAACATTACTATCTCACTGAGATCTGTGAGTCCTACGTTGGCGAGACGTTTGAAATAAATGTTGCTGTCGTTCGGTCATGCTAAGTTAGGTTGACAAGTGATACCATATTGCGAATTCTATATCTAATTATTCATAAAGATAACAAAGGTGGCTGGGGTTAATCCGACATTCTAACTTATCACACCCATCGGTCAATTTGTCAATACTCTCGAGACGTTACGACATTTGACTGACAGTTGTTTTCTTGAGTCAATCAGTAAATCTAATAAATAGCATTAAGTGATCATCAAACAAAAGATTCATAGCTCAATATATAATGACATAGAAAATATCTTTGTTTCCTTTGCAGGTCTTTTTTAAAAAATATAACTAAGTTGAGTTTGGTTAATACTTGAGGGGATGACCACCAAGAAAATACAAGGGCAGTTACCTAAAAATTAACCTAACACAACAACTAAGAAACACAATAAATACGAGATGAAAACCTCTCACACACGCACATACATACTGTATACACACACACACACACACACACACACACACATATATATATATATATATATATATATATATATATATATATATTCTTTTCAAATAAGCCATATATTTCAATACATTAATGGCTGGGTTCTCTTACTGACCTCGGGATCAGAGTCCCAAGGCGAAACCACTCAAAGGCAATAGCATCTGACTGACCAAGAATCGAACCCTGGTCTAGGATATTTGTATGACAGTGGCTAAATGGTACTGTCACTGTCATACAAGTATCCTGGACCAGGGTTCGATTCCCGGCCGGTCAGACGCTATTGTCTTTGATTGGTTTTGCCTTGGGACTCTGAACCTGAGGTCGCTAAGAGAATCTAGACATTAATGTATTAAAATATATGGCTTATTTGAATATGAAAAAACACGTCTAAATGTGCAAAATTTATCACACACACACACACACACACACACACACACACATATATATATATATATATATATATATATATATATATATATATATATATATATATATATATATATATATATATATATATATACACTGTAAACATTACATACATACACAGACACACACACACACACACATATATTATATATATATATATATATATATATATATATATATATATATATATATATTTGTATATACATATATATATATATATATATATATTTATATATGCATATATATATATATATATATATATATATATAAATATACATATATATATATATATATATATATATATATATATATATATATATATTAAATATGAAAAATATATATTTATATCTATATCATTACAGCTGGAGAATTACATAAACTCCCGAGCTCCAAACTCACCTGTTTATTTTACATATATCTGTTATACTTGAAAAAATAATACCCGAGCTCTGACAATATTACATAACTCCCAGATGGCAATATTTACAAACACTGAATATCCAAAGGTCTCTTACGTAATTCTCAAAACAAACCTGGGTAATTATTCAATATTAACTATTCAAAAAAAAAAACTCTTACTTTGATTCTTAGTCAGGGAATTGAGAGAAGCATTGATAGAAATTATTATTATTATTATTATTATTATTATTATTATTATTATTATTATTACTTGCTAAGCTACAACCCTAGTTGGAAAAGCAGGATGCTATAAGCCCAGGGGCTCCAACAGGGAAAATAGCTCAGTGAGGAAAGGGAACAAGGAAAAATAACATATTTTAAGCAGAGCAACAATATTAAAATAAATATCACTTTATAAACTATAAAAACTTCAACAAAACAAGAGGAAAAGAAACAAGATATAAGATAGAAGTTTGCCCGAGTGTACCCTCAAGCAAGAGAACTCTAACCCAAGACAGTGGAAGACCATGGTACAGAAGCTAAGGTACTATCCAAGATTAGAGAACAATGGTTTGATTTTGAGGTGTCCTTCTCCTTCACCTATTGGTGATGGAAATATTACACACTTTAGAAAAATAAATATATTCTATAAAAATGACAACAATAATACTAAAAGAATTAACACCAAATTTGAATTACTTAAAATATCAAATCTGAACAAAACCTTCGATTAAGACAAAAGAAAGACTCTGAAAAATATTATATAATCACTTGTTTCACTGGAAATTAATTTATGAAAATATTCAAGTTTGATCATTGATGAAAATAGTTAACACTTTAACACTTTAATGATTAAACACTAAATGAAATTTACATAAATGTAACTGTTGCACTTACGCCTTTTTGGTCACACTAGTTTACCAAACAGGTAAACAAAATAAATACACTCCACTGTTTAACCTAAACTCACAGGGCCAGTTACAAATATTTATGTTAAATAAGTACCTACATTAACACACTACACTTGATTTAATGCAAAAAAAAATTCCCCAATGTTTGAACAACACTATACACAATTTACGTTGGATCAACATCTTATTCCCGTTTGAGAAGGCACACACTTGATGCACTTGAGAGGAGAGAGGGCACTGGCTCTTTCAAAGGGATAGGCTGAATCTCTTCTGCTGCTTATGCATTCCTAGGGTCTATATATATATATATATATATATATATATATATATATATATATATATATATATATATATATATATATATATATATATATATATATATTGACTTTATACATCTGAAATTTTCTAAATAGATCATTCTAGTGGCGTGGGTTCAAGGACTAGCGGCGTAAGGTTGCCAACATAAAAAATTGAACAGGGGAACAAATCTTGCTTGCAAGGCAACCCTCTCTCGGCTAACTCCGCCCATCTCCCTCCTTGCAACAATAAAAAAAAGTAAATCTATTTCGAGAAGTTTTATACACTTTCTAACCACGTGGAAACATGAAAATCACATAAGCCGTCGTGTCCATACCTCGTATGGGTCATACAGCATACCTAAACGAGATTAAATAAGACTTTGTAATAAAATACGTGAAAGAAAATGTTAATTCTTAAAACTAACGTAAATTTACATAAACTGAATTGAATGAAAAATACAATTGAATGAATGACGAAAGTCTTATGTAATTTACATACCTTTACTTATACATACATGAGTGAGACCCACCTTACGAGCTGGCTCTTAAATACACAAATGAAATACAAGAATAAAATATTTACTCCATACTAGACCAGCTTCAAAAGATTATATATATATTACTAAGGTTGGCAAATTACATAACCTCCCGATTTCCCGACTCACCTGTTTATTTTAACATATATCTGTTACACTTGAATAAAACCCGAGCTCTGAGAAATTATGCAACTCTTAGATGGCGATATATAGAAACACTGAATATCCAAAGGTCTCTTAATTTAATCTCAAAACAAAACTGGGTAATTACTTTAACTATTCAAAACAACCTCTCACTTCAATTCTTAGTTAGTGATTATGAGAGAGCTCTGTAAGAAATACTGGTGATTAAAATAATACAAACTTTACAAAAATATATATATTCTATGAAAATTTACAAAATTAATACAGAAATTTATTACCAAAATCAATCACTCAAAATATTAAAAAAATCATACAATCACTTATTTCACTGGAAATTAATTTATAAAAATATTTAATCTTGATAGTTAATGAAAATAGTTAACACTTTAGCACTCTAATGATTAAACCCTTAAAGAAATTTACATAAAAGTTACTGATACACTTACGAGTTTTAGCTCACACGAGGGTACCATCAGATAAGCAATGTAAATACACTTCACTGTTTTACCTATATCTTACAGGGCCAATTACAAAAAATTTATGCCACACCAGCACTTATATTAATACAACACACCTGAAATATTATTCAAAGTTTCACCAACGTTTGAACCCACTTTTTTTAATGTTACGAGAGGAGGAGGGCGGAGTTAGCTAAGAGAGTAGCCTCGCATGCAATGTTAGTACCCTATTTCAAATTGCCATGTTGGTAACCTTGATGCCGCTAGACCATGCTCCCTCGCTTCCAGTAGGCTGAACTGGAAGGTTCTAGAATTAATTAAGTTAGTATAAAAGGACCTATCAATGCATAGGAGACAGGAGATCCAGCCTGGTTATTGCACAGGAGGAATTCTTTTTTGCTTAGTGTGCATACAAATAAAACTATATTCTGCATCTTGCCATTCCTTATCTTGCAATTTAAACATTTCTCGCCCTTTTATATCATAAATAGAATATATATTTATAACGTTTGGAAAAGAATGTTGTAATAACAGTTGTACATTATTAGAAACGACTATAATATCATCAAAAGTTAATAAATCACCAAAGTTATGGCACCCTGTCCCAACACCACGAAGAAAATAAAATTTACCAATACAGGAAATGTGAACTTCAATAGTAGATAGCGTTCCTTGAAGTAATAAGGCCGTAAATGCATTGGTACTATTTACAGCTTCTTTAATTTCATTATTTTCACAAATATAATGGTTAATAATAATATAACGCGTTCATTTTAGTAAATACATAAGGATTATTTGAACACATACATTTATTCGAAACCCTAATTATGGCTTTTTTGGGAAAATTTTATATCTTTTGCAAACTCAGTGGTGGTAGGCTACTTGTGCTTTCAATTGGTTTGGATAATCTAATAAAACTATGCTCTGATATAACAGATCCACCTCCTATATGTAACGAATATAAACACCTATTTTCTTGGGAATTATTCTTACTCGCTAATCACACAAGTGAATTTTACTTATTTGCTTATTGTATATGAAGAATTCTACCATCTTCTGGATTTACAACACCAAAATTCCTGACAACCTCACTCTGAAGAAGTGGACCCTGTCACACCCTAACTGAGTGACGAGTAATCAAACAGATAGTATAGAGGAGAGATGGCAGAGGTCGTGGGCAAGGTGAAACACAGGAACTCTACACTCAGTCAGGATGTGGCAAGGTGCACTTCCTCAGAGCGATGTGTACCAGGAGTTCATGTGTCCAACTATACTATAAGTAAATAGTAGAATTCTTCATGTACAAAAAAATCAGAAATCCTTGTGTACAATAAAAAAAAAAAATCCCAGATACAATAAGCAAATATTGATATTCCCTTTGTACAATGAGCAAAAACAAAAATAGTACATTTACTCAGAAAGAATAAGCAAATAAGAATTCTCCTATGTACAGTGTACCGCACGTGTATCACACTCGTTCACTGTAACGGTATTTCTTATATATATATATATATATATATATATATATATATATATATATATATATATATATATATATATATATATATATATATATATATATATTGTCATTATTGGTAGTCCCTCGCACTGATAACTTGTCTCTGCCTGTATGTGCTTGCATCAATCTGTTAGAATTTATGTGACCTTCTTTCCTGGAAAATTTTGGTGTCTATTGAAATAAAGTTAGTTGCAATCACGTCGTCTCTCAGTTACTACTCAATTGGTGCACGTGCCCAACAGTAAGCAAATAAGAACTCCTCATGCATTATAAGAAAATGAGAATTTCTCATGTACATTAAGCATATAATAGAATTCATCGAGTGAAAGGAGAAAATGGCAGAATTCTTCATGTATAATGAACAAATAAGAATTTCTTATGTACAATAGGCAGATAATAGAATTCCCAATATATTGTGCATTAAAAGTTTTATTATTTGATTATTGTACATGAGGAATTATTCATTCCTTTTTTTTAAATAAGGAATTTTACTATTTGCTTATTGAGCATGAGGAATTCTACTTTTTTTTATGATGAATTCTACTACATGCTTATTGTACATGATGAATTCTTTTATTTGCTTATTATGCACGAGGAATTGTTAAATGCTTGATGTACATGAAAATAATTATTTTATTTGTTTATTGTATAGTAAATGAGGAATTCTTGTTTGTTTTTCATATATGAGTAGTTCTACTATTTTCTTATTGAACATGAAGAATTCTTTTTTTCCCTATTTTATGTGAGGAATTCCTATTTGCCCATTAAAATAGGTTAGGAGATAAGGAAAATGCAGCAAGTGAAGATGAGGATGTGAAGACAAGAAAGGTTTGGGTGAATGAATTAGATCTTTGCAGCCGCTGCCAGTTTCCATAGTTCTGCTGTCATTTAGCCTGGAGTCTGGCTGGGGCTTTCAACGGATTGTTATCAATCATCATTCTCGTTAAACCCTCTCCCCAGATTCAGGGAGAAATTCTAAGGCTTCCTTCTTCTGTCTTCCGGTATGTTGAATGTATTGGAATGTATCAGTGCATTAAAGAATTATAAGAAACTACCCCATATTGTAGTCATTCCAAAACAAAAAGATTCACTTGTACTGTGAATTTATTGTTTATATTGTTCCAACAAAAGAAAACGGAGCAGCAACATGAGATAATATATTTTTTAAGAATGTCTAAACCATGGGAGTGTGTGTTTTTTTTTTTATTTGTATCGCCCTCTTGTTTGTTATTATTCAATAGGATCAGTTACTGTTATTGGTAGGGACGAAGGAATAAGGTAGAAAAGGATCCTGAGATGGAAGGTAGAATCAGCAACATGGATGCTAGTGCTTTCAAAAGGAAAAGTAAAGGCAAGCTATTCACCTCTCCAAACTCCATCAATTATTTCATTATATAAAAGGAAAATATGTTATCTCTTTCAATAAAAGGTTCAAATGTGCGACCATAATTGTATCAATTGCATTAAGGGAAAATGATCGCCATCAAAACACAGATCACTTAAGACATAATCCTTGAATTGAACCCACATTGAAAATGTATAAACAAATTTTACGTCCATCGCCCAGTCATACCAAATAAAGAATCTCTCACAATGATGTTGGGATCAAGCACCTACCAGGTTATTTCCACACACACACACACACACACACACACACACACACACACACACACACACAAATTACTGGAGTTGTTGTTTTTATGGCTTCCTTTCCATGATACCAATTGTTCAACGTACTATTTCATTCTAGCTTTCCATTTTGTCCTTTTCTAGTCTTTAATGAGTGTCGTCTTCATTTCCACAAGAAAAGTCTGATCTTTTGACGTGACTACTCGTATTACTCCACCAGTAGCCTGATTCCCTAATTACGATGTTATCTGACCCACATCAGCGCCGTTTAGGGCTCATGTTGTTGGCATTTTTGCACAACTTTTGAATTCTACTGAATTTTCATTCTGATTTAGGAATTTCAGAATTATACAACTCATAGAAAAACAGTATCAGACAGGGACAAGTATAAAAGAATGGTTATTTTGAAAACGATAATTGCTATGTATTTGCATGTCATCAAACTAAATCCTTAAAGTTCCAAAACATACACAGAAATTATCTTGTTTAATGAAATATTGAAAACCGAAATAAAATAAAGAAAGACTTTTTAGTTTACTTTTGTGTTCGTTTGTGGAAGAGAAACTCTTTTAGTAGCCCTGCAGGCAGGGATTGAATCCTTGCAGATACAAGAAAAATCTTTAAACAATTCCTACTATGCCCTATATGAGAGTTAAAACAAGGTGGTGCAAATATGTAGCAAAAGAAGCAGCATTACAGCTAACTTCTGGCTTTTGCTAGAATGGAGCATAATCGAAAGTAGCTCAAGTGGATAACCTTGGCATAACACGTACCTCATGACCCGGCTGCACGGGGGTAAGATGAGCCGTGGTCTGGCCTGGTAAATAAATGATCTAAGAGAATAAGTATCTTTTCCGCACTACTTGCCGATGCCTGCCACTATTCTAATGAATTAATATCAGGCTTTCCAAAATATTGGTGGCCATAGGTAACCTCAACACCATTAAATTTGTATCAATTCTTTTAATATTCGCCACTCAGTAGGGGATAAAACCCAAATCTTTTTACTACAAGAAACAGTTTTCTTGATATGCAAAAGAAATATTTGTGGGTTAATCATTGTATAACAAAACTGTGTTTCGCCTCCCGATAGATTAAAAATTCATTAAACACATTTCCATTGAAAACTCATGAGAACATTCTTATCAAAAGTAGTCGTACAGAAAATGTGTGATATTTGGATTAAAGTAACAACGGTACAGTATAGAATTTATGAACAATTTTTCACGTGTTTACCGAGTGCAAGATATCAGGGACATTTACTTTGCGTATATTGTTATTAGTTATTTTTGCGCATCATATTCCATTCTTGAAAAGTTTTCTTGTTACTTGTTACTTGTTTTGGGTTTAAATCCAACCCTTCACTGAAGTCAAGTGAACTACTTCACGGGCGGGTCCATATTAATCATCTAACGAAACATTTTCATTATAACTTATACAATTCTTTGATTGTAGCATCTTCCAAATCATATGATCTTGTGGAAAGTAATGTCTTTAGTTTCTTCTTAAATTCAATTGCTCCCTTTAGGTCCTTCATTTCAGTTGGTAGTTTATTATAATGTCTAGGCGCACAGTAGCTAAAAGCCTTTTCACCAAATTTACTATTTGTTCTTGGTTCAGATAGCCTATGTTTGTCATTCATGTGTCTTAAGTTAGCATTTGTTTCTAGTTCTAGTTTGTTCAGGCATTCTTTTAGATATTTTGGTTAATTTTGGTTCAGTATCTTAAACGTTAGTAAGAGTAGCTTGTATTCAATTCTCGCTTTTACCGGCAGCCAGTGTAATTTAATTAGTGCAGGGGTAACTCTTTCCCTATTATGTAGTCCTTTTATTAATCTAGCGGCTCTGTTTTGGTAAGCCATAGAACAGTGAGTTGCAGTAATCAATTCTTGAAAATATGTGGTGATTAATGAGTATGGCCATAGATTTTTCATCTAAGTATTTACTAATAAATGCTATGTTTCTAATATGATAGTTACAATTTCTTACCATATTATTTATATGTTCATTCATTGTCAGTCTATCATCCATGATTACTCCAAGATTTCTGACAGATTTCTTTAGGTCAATGATCGATTGACCTATTTCAATTCTTTGGAAGCATTCGATTCTTTTTATATCTTTTTCATTTCCAAAAATAATACATTCACTTTTATCTTAATTGAGCTTGAGCTTTTTTGTTAACATCCAAGCCTTAATGTCATTCATTATTTCATGTATCTTCCTTTTAGCTTCATCAACTGATTCTATTGGGAAATAGAATTGTGTATCATCAGCGTATATTTTAAATTTAACTCTGTGAGTTTCAAGTATATTTGCCAGTTCAATCGTGTAAATTTCAAACAGGAGAGGACCTAGTACACTGCCTTGAGGCACCCCTTTGGTTAGTTTTCTTGTCTCAGATTCAACATTTGATATTACTACTTTAATTTTGCGGTTTTCAAGATAACTCACAAACCAGTCATATGCTCGTTCTACGATGCCCACAGCTTTAAGGTCTTCCATCAGATATGTATGTTCTACAGTATCAAATGCTGCACTTAGATCAAGCATCACAAGAATGCAACACTTGCCATTTGTTATAATTTCTGTTATGTCATTTTCAATCGCTAACACTTGTTTCTGTGAAGTAATTTTCTCTGTATGCAGATTGATCATCAGGTATGGCATTAGATTTTTTCAGATGTTTCCAGGTTTGTTCGTGTACAGCAGTTTCAATAATTTTCGAAAAATATGACAGATTTGATATTGGCCTATATGAACTTAAATTGTCTGCATCACCTTTTCCTTTATACACAGGCTTGATACATGCAACTTTTTCACAATCAGGGAAAACTGCCTGTGTTAGACTCATATTTACCAAGTTTTGGTAGGTCTCTTGTAGTCTGGTGAAATTTTCTGCATCTTTTACATCGTTAATTGGAAATGGGTCATTTCCGCAGTAGGTTTTTTTTACTTTCTTTATTATTCTCGTATAATCACTCTGACTTAACTCTTTGAATACCCTTAGCTTACTTACACCTATTGCTGATGTATTCCTTCGTTCTGTTGTGCCGATGTTGTGAAAACTGGAGCAGATTTGATTTATTTTTTCTTCAAAATAATCAATAAAATCATTTGTTAGGCATTTAGGATCATTAGTTATGTCAGGCAATACTATTTTCCGTGGGTCATTTTCATTGCACACTTTTTTATAATAGGCCTTTTTTTAACTAAGATAAGGTAATTGTAGCGATTTCTAGCTGCTTTGTTATGTTGCCAGTTTTCATTATTTTTATTTCTTTTCCATTTATCCTCCATTTTTCTTTTTCTCTTTTTCTCTTCATGTAATTCATTATCAAACCAGTTCGATTTTTCTTTAATTGTGATTATTTTTGTTATTTCCGGGCACCTATTATTATAATTAGTTGCAAGTATAGTTTTACTTCTATCAGTAATGCAGTTTATACAGGATTGTCTCTCTACGAGGGTGTGATTCTCTTCACAGTTACAGACTGGTGTTATCCCTTTTATGTCCTCTAGGCTTTGTTCAATGAACTCTTTTGGATCAAAGTTAGTCTTAATTCTGTATGTGATTTCCTTCTGTATTGCATTATTTTTTCTAACATCTATTTCAAAAGACATTAACTTATGCATTGGGGATATAGAGCAGTCAGGTTCAATCTCCATATTTAGTATGATGTTGTTGTTTTTGTTTACTATAACTAATCTAGTATATGATTAGACTGAGCTGTTGGTTCAGACAATATGTTTTCAAGGTCGTGGTTGTCAATCAATTCTCTAAATTCATTGACATATGGGTCTACTCTGTTATCAAGATGTAGGTTGAAATCACCACATATAATTATATTTCGATTATCGTTCAACGTATCTAGTAGGTTATTAAATTCATCTAAGAACATTCTTTTGCTTTTGCTCGGTGGTCTATAGAGTATAACTATTTGTAGATTTACATTTCGAGATAAAATTTTAATATTCATATATTCAAATGAATTAACTATGAGATGATTTCTTACTGAAACTTTATATGATTTCTTAATTAAGATTCCAATGCCACCACCTCTTTTGTCTTCTCTTGGTTCATGATAAAAGTTATAAGATTTAGGTGTCATTTCATTTATTTTCGATCTGTCACTCACATTCCCACTCAACCAAGTTTCAGTTAATAAGCAAATATCCACATCTTGATCACTTACGACTTCCTTAATGATATGAGTTTTATTGCCAATGGATTGTATATTTATTAGATTACATGATATTTTCTTAATCGAAGCCATGGTCAGTATTGTTTCTGGCTCTTGTTATTTCTTGTTTATAAACTTCACAGTTTACTCTATCATAGGATTTATGTTTTGTGTCATCATAGTTCTTTCTCAAACAATTTATGCATTTAACTTCAACAACACTGCAATGACCCGTTTTATGTTCTCCCGCGCACTTGGGGCACGACTGTTTATTCTTGCAATTTGCTGCACTATGCCCAAATTCCTGGCCTTTGTAACACTGGTAGGGCATGTAATGGTCGTAAACATTACATATTCTATATGTGGTACTAAGTTTATCTCCATTTTCATAGATTGCTTTACGTATCTTAGGTGTACATTTTATAATATAGTGTTTATGTTTATCCATTCTTGAATTCTCTTGCATTATGATAGTCAGATCATCATTTTCTACAATGTGTCTTTTTAGCCACTGGTTCTTAAGCTTTAGACTTTGAATAATATCATCATCATCTTCTGGTACATTTGTAAGTTTTATCTTCGGTTTAAGTTTTCCTTTTTCAGTAACAGTGATCTTGTATATATTACCTTGTTCCAATTCTGATTTTGCTTGCTCCAGGTTCTGTTTATCTGCAAATTTTATGATCAGGTGGCCATCTTTTGTTTCAGCGGTGCTTTCAACTTGGGCTTTTAAATTGGTCATAATTGTTTTCTTATTATTAACTGCTGAAACCTCATCAGTTGATTTTACAATCAATGTTTTCTTTGATTTCAGCTTTTCAGCATATGTACCAGTTAGATGCTTCCTATCTATGTCATCTTCATTCCTTTTCTTTTCATTTTTTAATTCTTTCATTTCATTTCTTAATTCTTGCATCTCATCTCTTGTTTCTTGCACTTTATTTCTCATTTCTGTCATGCTATCCTTCATTTCTTCTATTTTATTCATCAAGACCTGAACCAAATGATGGGACATTACGACTTCTTCATCCAATAATTTTCTTTGTATGTTTGCTGCATCCTCATTGAACTTATCAGTGCAATTCCTACACATGTAATAAATATGTTCATTACACAATAGCCTTCAGTGGGCTTGTGATAAATTTCCTATTACTCCAGAACATGCGTTTTCAAAATGATACCATTTTTGACATCTATCACAATAAATTGCATAATTGGCAACGACAGTCTTGCAGTGCTCACATAATTCAGTGTCATCAGATTCCACGGTGACCAACGATCCATTCGCTGATTCATCATTTCTTCCACAGGCACCTTCCTCCATATTGTCACCATCATATACTGATGTATTCTTCATTATCTGTAGAAATTCATTTGTTTCTTCTTCAACTGATTTTCCTGTTTCAGTCTTTTCATGAGGTTTCCTTCTAATTTTCTTAATGGCTCCTAACATTTTTGTAGTTTACACCATATTTAAGTCCAAATGAGTGGGGAAAACCATAATTGATAACTCTTACCTGTGTCCCAGTTGTAATCAACTATCAATTTGTAATTTTGCACTATTTAGTATTCCAATGACTTTGATTCCAATTCATATAACTTAATGATGTTGGAAATTATTGACTTAACGATTTTCACTTTTAACTTGCCACTATTGTTGTTAAATTTCAACAGAGCACTTCTTCAGGACGTCCTCACTCCACCAAGTACAGTCCTTTCTGATCCCTAGTTTCCGCTCCCTCCCGATGGATTTTATTAGCCATGTCTATCAAAGAAAATTAGACGACTTCTCACCATTTGGCAAAGCTTTTTTCTATACCTTCAGATATCAAGTAAAAACTACCTCCTAATAATGAATTCTCTCTACCAAAAGAAGAATTGTATTTGATAAGTGTATTTACCCTGACCAGGATTTCAAACTACTCCTTTTAGGTATTGATACAAAAGTACCAATTACTATCTATCAGATGTTAACGTAATTTTTCAGATTTTAGTCAACCTTGTGATTTTGTTAACATTTAATATTAAGGCATTTAGTATATAAGTATTTATTTTTAAGGAGATTTGTATCGTATATATTACGAAAGTTAAGTTGTAGTGTGGTGATTTTGCGCCTCCTCCCCGTTAGTTAAAGTTTTTTAATTACCCTTTTAACACTCATTATCTTTTTTGTTTATGTTTTGGGTACGTGACTGAAGACCTCGGTGAGGGAGGTGATAAGAGACAGAGCGAGTGTTTGGGAAAAGAGTTCGGGCTTTCTACAGAGGCTATACCCTTTTGATCTGCAGCTGCCACACTTGGAATATTTTATCAACGCTTTTGGACGTATTTTGAGTGCTGTCCTTCGCAGGTACGCTTCTGGCCACCTGCGGTGTTGCGTCCTGCTTGTATTGCAGGTGATTTGTGCCACCTGGGGCCTTATCTTGCTGCCACCTCAGTGGAAGATTTTTTCCTGAGGTGTTAGTAGCATTCGCTTTTCCAGGACCTCTTGGAATTTATTGCAGCTGTGGGGACCTTGATGCCCGTCAGAAGTCAAGAAGGGAGACAGATTCCAGGTAAGCGTTCCTTTTTGTATGGTCGTGCAGGACCTCTCGATGACTCCTTCCTGGTGCTTCTGTGCTCCCCTGTTAACAGAGTTCTGGAATTAGTGGGATCACAGCCTACTGTAAGGCAAGACATTTATTATTAGTCTGGGATCACAGACTCTCCTTCTGAGTGTGAGGAGATATTTTTTTGTTATTCATTATCCTTTATATATAGATATATCTTATAATGAACTGTTGAGACAGTCGGAATTTGTTGCCCCTTGTGTTTGTTTTGTTATAATTATAAATTCTGATGATGTTAACAGCCTCGTGGCTTTTATACTATTGTTTATATAAGTTTAGATTATAAACATAGGTAGGAGATTAAGTGTTTTCTCCCTGTTACTCTTCGCCTTCCTTCCCAACCTATTTAGTTATAGGTATTGATTGTTTTATTCATTTTGATCTGGCCATTTATATTGTATATTTTGATGTATTTGCATTCATGTGTTTCTCTCCATTATCTCTGTTTAGGGCTTAGTTTTTAGTAGTTGGGAATCCCAAGGGATTATTTAAGGACTAGAGTTTGTCTTTGGCAGTCACAAGGTTGACTCTGATTATTTTTGTTTGTTAATAAATATTGTTGAGTTTTCCTGAGTGTTTTCGTCTCCATTAACCATCTTTTGCTGGATACTCTGTAACAACACTGAGTGTACATCCTTTAGTGCAGACAAACCTGCACCACGGCCCAACAAGGGTCGTAATAATTGGCGACCGTGACAGGATAGATGTACTCAGGGGTATCTGGTATTTTGGTCTGTGGAGCAACACTTGATTGATCACTTCAATATTTATTTTGTAGTATTGCCTTTCTCCCTGAGTTGTTAATTTTTGGAAAGGATGGAAGAGTTTAACTTTGACCCGGCTGATTTCTTGGGGTCTGCTGCCTAAAGTACTTGCCTGTTTTAAATAGGAAACATTTAGTTGCTTATGCACAGTGGTTGGGTGTTCCGCTGAAGTCGGCGGACACTAAGAGAGATATATTGGAGGCTGTGAAAGGTAAGATTGCCCAGAATTTAGCTGAGGCCGAACATTTGGTGAGTGAAAGTGAAGTAGATAGTGATAGTGAAGGTAGTATTAATGATGATTTGGAAGAGGATAGGTTGAGCGTGAGAGCTGGTTTGACTTTGTTCAAGGATCCTCCTCATACAGGTATTATTTATGAAGGTCCCTCGAATATACCTAAGGGTAATGTGTCGAATAATCCATTTTTGCCCCCCCTTAATTCTTTGCCAGTCGAACCCCTGGCTTCTGTTCATACTTCGGGTGAATCTAAGGAGGAGGTAGAATATAAATTAATTTGTAAACGAATTGAATTAAAGAAAATAGAATTTAAGGAGAACGGGCGGGTGAGGCGTCACGAGTTAGAGATGGTGAAGTTTGGTCAGTTCCCCTAAAGGTATGTTCAAGGACCTGTTTAATTTAGGTGCAGCACTAAAGTTGGGGCCAGTCTTTGATGAGAACAATGTCCCTGAATTTTTCAAAGCCTTTGAGCATGTTGCCGTCCGGTTGTCTTGGCCCTCCGAAATGTGGACTGTTTTAATACAATCTAGGCTGGTGGGCAAGGCTATCCAGGTGTACAATGCCTTGGAGGAGGGAATTGCCAAGGACTATCATAAGGTCAAAGTGCTGGTATTAAAAGCCTATGATTTGGTTCCCGAGGCCTATCGCCTCAAATTTAGGAATTATAATAAACATCCTACACGTCTTTTGTAGAATTCGCTTGGGTCAAGGGAGAACAATTTGACAACTGGCTGAAGAGCCGACAAGTGGTGTCTTTTGCTGCGTTGCGTGAATTGTTGCTCCTTGAAGAGTTCAAAAAGGCATGTAGCAAAGAGTTGAGGGTCCATCTTGAGGAGGTCAAAGCTATGAAGTTGAGTAGTGCCGCTCAGTTGGCAGGTGAATGTGTTAACCCATCGCTCCGGCAATGGTAACTTTGGGTACAGAGTTTTAAATGATCCCTCTTCCCGTGCCCACAGTAGTGGAAGGAGGGGAGAACCACCTTCGTTGACTCCTAATATTCCTAAGAGTAATAATGATAATTCCTCTTCAGATGGTAGGAATGTTGGTAGAGTCTCAGGAGGGTCTCCTCCCCATCATATCTTTGTTAACAGAGGTACATCTAATTCCGGCAATAATCAAAGGTACAATAATAATAATGGTAACAGAGGTACTGGACATAGAGTAACCTGTTTTTGGTGTGACAAGCCAGGTCATTTCCAGAACCAGTGCAGTGCCCGTAGACGATATCTTGAGAGAAAGGGCCAAAATTCAGTTTCGTTAATTTCTGGCAGGTCCAGTTCTTGTGATAATCAAGTGGAAAAATCTGTAGTTAGCAGTAGGATAGATAATAGTAGTATTGACACTTCTAATAAAAAACAGTTGTGACTCAATTTTGACAAATATGTCTGGCCAGGTAAAATTGTTCTTGGATCTAAGATTATCAAAGGAAAGTTCTTGAGGGACACTGGTTTAGCTCGGTCTCTTGTGTTGAGGGATACCTTAAAAGGTTGTAAAGAGTATTCAGGGAATTATGTCGTTCTGGGAGGGTTCCCGAACACTGTTGTTTCTGCTCCATTGGTGGATGTCAGGTTGTCTTTTCCTGGATGTGATAAGGTTGCCGAGTTGGCGGTTGTTGATAGTCTCCCCATTCCTGGGATTGACGGTATTTTGGGCAATGATATGGTCAATAGTGAGGGTCAGGAATTATTTCCCATATTGTCCATTAATGCATGTCCCATAGCTGTAACAACCCGTGCCGCAGCAAGAGCTGCTGATCTACTTGATGTCGATGATGATTTAATGCTTAGTAGTTTAGAAGTAGATGTAGAAAGGCCCGGGTCAGTAGATAGTGGTAGTAGTATTATTATTAATGATTTGAAACCTGATTGGGTCAAATTGACTTTTATTAAAGCCCAGAAAAAAGAATTTGACTTTGAATTGGGAGACATTAATGATTTGACTAAACCTCGGTTTAGTATAACCAAGGGTCTACTTTACAGGTTTAGTCATCCTTCGGCAGATGATCTGAGCAAGACTTCTCAGAATGCACAAATTGTGGTTCCGTCTCAGTTCCGTGAATCGGTAATGAATCTTGCTCACAACAATTTTCTTTCAGGCCATTTTGGGGTATGGAAAACTTTCCGAAAATTAGCAAGGTATTTTTGGTGGCCTGGGATGAAATCTTCTGTGAAGCATTATGTGAAGGAATGTGAGGTATGTCAGGTTATGGGAAAACCAATCAAATAATTCCCAAAGCTCCTTTACATCCTATCCCTGCCATTGGTGAACCATTCTCGGAATTGGTGATAGATGTCGTTGGTCCTTTACCTAAAACCAAGTCTAGTTATGTTTATTTATTAACTATTATGGATAGAGCCTCTAGATTTCCTGAAGCATTCCCTATGAGACGTATTACATCTAAAGTTGTTTTTGAAAAATTAATGGATTTCTTTACCAGGTATGGTCTCCCTCGTGTTATTCAGACAGATTGTGGTACAAATTTACGAGTAAGGTATTTAGAGGTAAATGTGCTGAACTGGCCATTCAGTATTACCAGCGTACCTTATCACCTGGAGAGTCAAGGTGTGGTGGAGAGGTTTCATCAGACCCTTAAATCGATTTTGAAAAAACATTGTTACGAACAAGGTAGTGAGTGAGATAAAGCACTTCCCTTTGCCCTCTTTGCTCTTAGGAATCATCCAAATTCTTCCACTGGTGTAGCTCCCTTCGAATTGGTATTCTGTCATAAAGTTCGTGGTCCTCTAGAAATTTTTAGCGAAGTGCTACAGTCCGGTCGAAGGGGAGAGGTTAAAGTTGGAGAATTTGTAGAGGATTTGAAAAAGAGGTTGTTCAGTGCTTGGAAATTTGCACAGGAAAATCTGAGTTATTCGCAGGCTGTGATGAAGGATAATTTTGACGCAAAGCTAAACCTCGTTCTTTTGAACCTGGAGAATTGGTTTTGGTTTTGAGTATGGACCCAGACAATTTTCTTGAACCAAGGTATAAGGATCCCTGGAAGGTACTGGGGAAGTTGTCCGAGGTCAATTATAAAATTGAAGCTCCAGGCTCAAGTAGAAAGTATAGAATTTATCATATAAACAGATTGAAGCCATATCATTGTAAAAGTGTCAATCCTTTACCAATTGTGTATGAACCGATATCGGTAGTAGTAGATGTTCCTCCTGAAGAATCTGATGACTTAATGTATCAAGTTCCTTCCAATGCTTTGTTTGAAAATTTGCAAAATTTAGGAATCTTGCAGGAAAGTTTGGAACATTTGGATGTTAATCGAAGAAAAAATGTACATAATTTAATTTATTCCTTTACAGATTTATTTCAGGATTCTCCAGGTAGAACTAATCTTCTTCAGCATGATGTTGATGTGGGAAGTGCTCCTACTGTTAAGCAAGGTCCTTATCGGTTGAATCCCATGAAAAGGGATATAGTCAGTAAGAAGATTGAGTATATGTTGGAGCACAACCTCATTCAGCCTTCTGTTAGTCCCTGGAGTTCTCCTATAGTTCTTGTTAAAAAGGCAGACGATAAGTTCCGCATGTGTGTGGACTATAGGAAAGTAAACATCCATACAAAGAATGATTCTTTTCCTTTGCCTCGTATTGATGATTGCCTCGACCAGATAGGATCTGCCAATTTTATTACAAAGTTGGATTAACTGAAAGGCTATTGGCAGGTTCCGTTACCTGATCGAGCCCGTGAAATCTCTGCATTTGTCACTCCCTTTGGTTTGTATGAATGCAAGGTTATGCCATTCGGGATGAAAAATGCAGCATGCACTTTTCAGTGACTGATGAATAGGGTTATTGGTGGTTTAGAAGGAACAGAGATTTATATTGATGATTTGGTAGTATATAGTAAAGACTGGCATACACATTTAGTAAGGTTGCGTAAAGTATTTGAGGCTCTTAGGTCTGCTGGTTTGGTTATAAATTTAGCCAAGTGTGACTTTGGTAAGACTAAGGTTTGTTATTTGGGTCACAAGGTTGGTTTGGGTCAGGTGGCTCCGAAACAAGTTAACCTCAAGGCTATTATTAATTTGAAAAGCCCAAGTAATGTCAGAGAGGTGAGAAGGGTTCTAGGCATGATTGGCTATTACTGAAAGTATGTTAGAAATTTCTCAGACCTTGCTCAACCTCTTACAAAACTCCTAGAAAAGGGTCAGAAATTCTTTTGGTCGCAGCAATGTGAGGAAGCTTTTAATAAGCTTAAATCTGTGTTGTTGACTAACCCCATTTTAATTTCCCCAGATTTTCAAAGGCCATTTATCATTGCTATGGATGCCAGTGATGTAGGAATTGGTGGTGTTCTCTTTCAAAGGAATGAGGAAGGTGAAGTTCACCCGGTATCTTATTTCAGTCGTAAGTTATTGGCGGCTGAAAGAAGATACTCAACAATTGAAAAAGAAGCCCTTGCTTTGGTCCGCACCCTTATGCACTTTGAACCCTAAGTAACCAATTTTTCTTTTCCCATAGAGGTCTGGACTGATCATAACCCACTGGTTTTTATTGAACGGATGAAAGGAGCCAACCAGAGGATCTTGCGCTGGGCTCTCTTTCTTCAAGAATTTAAATTGGTGATAAAGCACATTAAGGGTTCCGAAAATAAGATTCCTGATGCCCTTTCCCGAAATTGATTAGTTTGCCTTTCTCTCTCGTACGTCACCCTGCTCGTTTCTCCGATAGGTTATATGAAAAAAAAAAATTATTTTTGAATATAGTATGGTTTCAGTAATGTTCCTGAAAGTTGTTTTATAGATTTGAATTTAGTAGGTTTATATGTTGATAGGTGTTTATTTTGATTATACGATTTGGCGACTGCCAGTTGTTGAGGTTTGTATGAAGGTTATACTCTCTTAATATTTTATGATATTGCCCTTGGTTCCTAGCCAATTATTGATCTGTCACAGTATAATTTGGACTTTGAATTGATGATTACATATATATTTATATATGACTTTTTGGACTATATTGTTGGTGTATTGTAGGTTAAGTTGTAGGCCTGTGTGTGCCTGCAAGTTAATTTAGGTAAAGTTAAGTAGGTTGGTTTCCTTAGATTTGGGGATTTGTGACTGTTATGATACCGTTTAAGCTATGGGTATTGTTATGTTATGTCTGTCCTTTGCCATGCCTTGACTTTGGGTTCAGAGTATGGTATTATCACTTGATCTTTAGAATAATGGTAAGCTATATAAAGCTTTTGGTTTGCATACCCCAATGGTATTTTCTGTTGATGTAATATAATTTAGTTTCAGATTTGCTGCTCTATTATTGTATGTCTGCCTGTTGTAGGTTGTCTTTATTCTTACCTTACAGGTTTGTTAGTATTACATTTATATATAAAAAAAAATAGTCTTAAATTTTTTTTTTCTTCGGGGAGGAAGGTATCAGATGTTAACGTAATTTTTCAGTTTTTAGTCAACCTTGTGATTTTGTTAACATTTAATATTAAGGCATTTAGTATATAAGTATTTATTTTTAAGGAGATTTGTATCTATATATTACGAAAGTTAAGTTGTAGTGTGGTGATTTCGCGCCTCCTCCCCGCTCGTTAAAGTTTTTTAATTACCCTTTTAACACTCATTATCTTTTTTGTTTACGTTTTGGGTACTGACTGGAGACCTCGGTGAGGGAGGTGATAAGAGACAGAGCGAGTGTTTGGGAAAAGAGTTCGGGCTTTCTACAGAGGCTATACCCTTTTGATCTGCAGCTGCCGCACTTGGAATATTTTATCAACGCTTTTGGACGTATTTTGAGTGCTGTCCTTCGCAGGTACGCTTCTGGCCACCTGCGGTGTTGCGTCATGCTTGTATTGCAGGTGATTTGTGCCACCTGGGGCCTTATCTTGCTGCCACCTCAGTGGAAGATTTTTTCCTGAGGTGTTAGTAGCATTCGCTTTTCCAGGATCGCTTGGAATCTATTGCAGCTGTGGGGGCCTTGATGCCCGTCAGAAGTCAAGTAGGAAGACAGATTCCAGGTAAGCGTTCCTTTTTGTATGGTCGTGCAGGACCTCTCGATGACTCCTTCCTGGTGCTTCTGTGCTCCCCTGTCAGCAGAGTTCTGGAATTAGTGGGATCACAGCCTACTGTAAGGCAAGACATTTATTATTAGTCTGGGATCACAGACTCTCCTTCTGAGTGTGAGGAGATATTTTTTTGTTATTCATTATCCTTTATATATAGATATATCTTATAATGAACTGTTGAGACAGTCGGAATTTGTTGCCCCTTTTGTTTGTTTTGTTATGATTATAAATCTGATGATGTTAACAGCCTCGTGGCTTTTATATTATTGTTTATATAAGTTTAGATTATAAACATAGGTAGGAGATTAAGTGTTTTCTCCCTGTTACTCTTCGCCTTCCTTCCCAACCTATTTAGTTATAGGTATTGGTGGTTTTATTAATTTTGATCTGGCCAGTTATATTGTATATTTTGATGTATTTGCATTCATGTGTTTCTCTCCATTATCTCTGTTTAGGGCTTAGTTTTTAGTAGTTAGGAATCCCAAGGGATTATTTAAGGACTAGAGTTTGTCTTTGGCAGTCACAAGGTTGACTCTGATTATTTTTGTTTGTTAATAAATATTGTTGAGTTTTCCTGAGTGTTTTCGTCTCCATTAACCATCTTTTGCTGGATACTCTGTAACAACACTGAGTGTACATCCATTAGTGCAGACAAAGGGTCGTAATACTATCTATGCCACCATTAAATACTTTAATAATTATCATTATCATTACCTTTACTATTATCAGCCAATCTGCAATACTATTTGGGAAAGCAGAAAGCTACAAACGCATGGACTTCAACATGGAAAGCCTGCTGCTAAGTGCGGAAAGGAAATAGAAATGTAACGAATAAATTGTAAATGAGAAACAACAGGAATAGATAGAATATATCAAGATCAATAATAACGTTAAATAGAGCAATCAAACAAACATAAACTATGAGAAAGGGCTTATGCTAATCTGCTGCAACAAATTTGAACTTTTGAAGTTCCACTGATTCAGTTACCTAATTTGGAAGTCCATTTCATTCTCAGGTCACAGCTGGAATAAAGCTTCGTGAATACTGTTTAGTTCTAAGCCTTACGATAGAGAAAGCAACACCGTTACGCTCTAGTAAGATCTAGACACAAAGAATGGTCAGAGAACTAACTGAATGACGGTGACAGAGATTGATATCCAGACCAGTGATGAGGAATCTTATAAACTGCATGTTTTTGTTTACCAAGTTTAGACGAGTGGCACCGGGTGAAGACCAGACATGAGAACAATAGTCACGACCGATTAGTATTGTTGGTACTTCTTTCCTTGACCAGTATTCAATCCTATACAATTAGGTAGGAAAGTTTTTCATATATAACAAGCCCATGTTCAAATCATGTTCAAAATATGAGGAATTATAAATAGTTCCCTTTTAGCTGTAAGCTACTCCTACGGTAAAGCGAGTTCGATTTTAATGGGTTATTTATGGAGTAAGGGGTAGGAATGATGATGACACCAAAATCAAAAATGGCATTAACCGAGTGGAGAGCTGTAAATAGTAGATTGTTGCTAGTTAAGTTCTAATCAAAGCAGCACAATATGAGTATTATAGTTTGCTAAGTGCCAACAAATGATTCCCCTGATGAAAGGAAAGATGAATACTATGAAGAACTGCAGAGGGTAATAGATGAAATCCCTGAGAGAGATATGAAAATTTGGATTGGAATAAATAATCAAAGGATAGAGAATGTGATAGGTGTCGGGGGTCTTGGCAAAGTTGCAAATGAAAATGGAGCAAACAATCTTGTCATTGGAGGTTCTCTTTTTCAACACAAGAACATCACAAGTATAGATGGACTTCACCATGTGGCAATTACAAAAATCAGATAGATCATATGGCCATTAATAAAGAGAGAAGGAGGACTCAAAGAAATGCAAAAAGCTACAGAGGTGCAGATATTGATGACTCGGAGAAATGCAAAAAGCTACAGAGGTGCAGATATTGATAGCGATCACCAGCTCCTCATTGCCAAACTGAAATTAAAACTGAAAAAACCTAAAGGAAAGATAGATAGAATACCTAGGTTTGATACAACTAAGCTTTTAGAAAAAGAGCATGGAGAAACCTTTGCAATTGAATGTAGGAATCGATTTGCAATCTTACAGACTTTAAGAGACGAAGAACAGACAATTAATGAAGTATAATGTGATATTAAGAACATATATCTGTCAGTTGGTAGTGAAGTCTTGGGACACGTAGTTACAAGGAGAAAGCCATGGATATTGAATGATACTTGGGATACTATAAAAAGGAAACAAAGACAGAAATTCGATTGTTGAAGGTTTTTGAGGAAGTAATGAAAATTACAAGGTAGAGCATCCTGAGTATTCCAGTATTGATAGTGAGGTCAAAAGAAAAGCCAGGAATGACTGGAGAGAATATGTAGACAGTAATGCTTTACTGACAAAGCTATGAATTCAGGAACTGGCTATGGTATAAGAATTACTCAGAATTATTAATGAAATCTCGACTGGGGCAAAGAAGAAAAAGCATATATCCATCATCAAAAAGAGAGATGGCTCTGTTACAGCAACAGAAGATGAAGAAAGACAACGTTGGATGGAACACTTTAGTGAGGTTATGAATAGGAGATATGAAGGGAATAATTTGATTGATAAACCTGAAGCTGATGAAGACCTTGATGTTCCCATGAATGAATTCAGTGTGTTTGAAGTCGAAGCTATCCTCAAAAAACTAAAGTGATGGAAAGCTCAGGGTTACTATAGAATAACGGCCGAGATGATTTTGGCCAAAAATGAAGTGACTCCCAGACTAGCTACAAGATTATTTTGTAGCATGTGGCATGAAGAGGCAAAACCCGATGAATAGGAGTTACGAGTGTTGGTGAAAATAGTAAAAAAAAAAAAAGAGAGACCTGACTGATTGCAATAATTACAGAGGCATAACACTTATGTCAGTTGTTTTGAAAATATATAGTATGCTTATTCCAAAGAGACTGAAGAGAATGATTGATGAAACGGTGATAGATGAACAAGCAGGATTTAGAAAAGGTAGAAGTTGCACTGACCGAATTTTCACTTTGAGACATGTTGTACAGTAATGCATAGAATATAGAACTCCCCTTTTGATGGCATTTGTGGACTATGAAAAAGCCTTTGATAGTGTGCACTTGCTAATTTTGTGGAGGATCCTGCGTTATTATGGAATTCCTCTTAAATATGTAAATTTGAATAAGTCTGTTCATGAGCATTGCAAGTTCAAAGGTAATGTTCATGGAATCTTATAAAAGGAATTTCCAGTGAACAGAGGAGTAGGGAATGTGTTATCACCTATGTTGTTTATCCTCCTCATGGATTTTGTAATGAGTAGAAATAGTCAGAGATGGTGGAAAAGAATTGAACTGGATTGGTGGTAGGAATTTAGCGGTATGCTGATGATGCTGTCCTTGTTAGCAGAACACTGCAGGATTTGCAATGCTTGGTAATGTATGAAATATAACACGAGGTTGATCTAAAGATAAATAGAAGAAAGACAGAGATAATGAGAACAGAGTACGCAGTGGAAGATGAAATATCATTGGAAAGAGAAAGGATTAATGAGGTAGAATCATTAAAGTATTTAGGAACTATGATCTCCAATACAGGGTCTTTAGAATTAGAGTTTAGTGAAAGATTGAAAAAAGCAAATCTGACAGTGGTTAGGTTAAGTAAAATTTGGAAATCAAGTCGCCTGAAATTTTATATAAAAATCCGACTATATATCAGTTTAGTGAGATCGGTGTTACTCTATGGACATGAGCCATGGTATGACCATGAAACAATCTCCAATTGATTTAGTAGATTTGAGAACAAAGCCCTCAGAAGGATATTGGGAGTTAAATGGCAGGCCAGGATTAGATATGAAACTAACTCGAGTGGATGCGATCATGATGAGGGGTAGATGGAGATGGTTTGGGCATGCTCTTCGCACTCCCCAAGAGAGATTAATTCACCAAACGCTCAACTGGGCTCCACAAGGGACTAGAAGAGTTGGAAGACCCAGGCTGAGGACTATGAAGCGCGAAGTAGGAGATGATGAATGGAGAAGTATTAAATCAAGATGAATACGATTGGCGAAATCTAATCGAGGCCCTTTGCTTCAATAGGCACAGGAGGAGATGATGATGATGATGAATATTTGAAAGTTTAAAAAGATTACATTCACACAGACACACAGAAACACACACACAAATATATATATATATATATATATATATATATATATATATATATATATATATATATATATGTATATATATACATATATATATATACATATATATATATATATATATAAATATATATATATATATATATATATATATATATATATATATATATCTGTGTGTGAATCTCGATAAAATCTTTGATCTCTATTCCTATGCTTCTTTGCCATGGCTTGTCTGGGTGTCTCAATTCCGCTACTTCTCAGTACATATTGCACAAAATTCTTTGTAACATTGATAGCAACACAAACAGAAAAGTCGAAAGAAAAAGTTAAAAGTTACTAAAGCCTGGTATTTACTTCATCGGCTGAATCATGAATGAACATCCTGCGGGCAAAACTTACGCTACATCAGCTGGTTCATCCACACACACTCATGCGGTGAAAGATAATACTGTAGATATTAACCGATATAAACCTAAGCGATGATTCTAAAATTTTCTAACGATGTAAAAGAAATAGCAAAAAAGAATGATTACTTCTTTATCTCCAAACTGGTCAACCGGAAGTTTGAGGAAATTCAACCTAGTAATTTTCTGTTTAGCTGTTATGAAAAGCGATGTTTCAACTATTAATAAAAAAAAATGAGGATCTTACGGGATGACTTACAGGAAAATTGATTCAGGTCAAGAATAATTATGTCGTTTGACCAAAGTCAGGAAATTTGTGGTACTTGAAGTGGAGATGTTAAGCATGTCTGTGCATGCATTTCATGTAAAGGCTGTGTGTTGGCCTTATAGAATATATGGATGTAATTGATCTTTCAATTCTCGTAGAAATAAAAATATTTGCACCAAAATATCATACTCACTTCCATCTTTCGAATTTAATTATCACAAGAAAAAAAAAACGAAAAAGTCACCAGATAAAAACAGGATCGCTGTGTAATAATGTAAATTTACTTCAGATTAATAAATACACTCGCAACTTAACAGTCGAAAAGAATAAGCAATAATATAGAGATAATGCACCTACGTTTTGGGAAGAAATTCAGGACTTTCTTAGGATTGCTTACTATAAATGCGGCCATCGTTGTCGTCGCCATCCTCACTACCATGGTATCAACACTGGCGAACAGTGTTAGCTGTAAAATCCAGTACAAAGCGAGGACTGTGGGGTGGAGTTGGCCCAAAAGCACAACAGTCTCCTTCCTTCTCCCTCTCCTATTCTTCGTCTTTTCTACTTTTCGCGCTGCTTCTTATTAATTACAGCTTTGTCAATGAGAGAATGTATAAACAAACGGCAATTTCATTAACAATTTATAAGCCTCTCACTGCAGAGTAATTCTTAAGTGAGCAATAATCATGTGCTGATCATCTGCATTTGGTGCCGAGCCTTATCTGCACCGGCCAGGAAATAAGACAAATGCCGATCTTTTTCCCCTACACCGGACGATCCGTCACGTTGCTTGATACTCGGTCTTGGCCTCTTGGGTGTTGCATGGCGTTTCCTTTCTTCACCACCGCGTTCGTTTCCAACGGAGTCTCATTCAGTATTGAGTGTGATCAGAGTACTGCTTACCTTGAAATGCCACACTGAATTGCAGCCTAGCATATTCAAAAGGTATTTCAACCAAGATGATCACTAAGAAAAAATAAAAATTTTCCTTCCACCAAAAATTATCCAGATGATTCTTTTAGATATAGAACCTATTTACTTGGTAAGCCATTACAAAATATTGAAAGGGATTAGCCATAACTGTTTCTTTGTTTATTTCTTATGAGTAACATTAACGTTCCTTCTCTCGGAAATGTAGAACATGTTACACTACCATCCAAGTGGCCCGTCTGGGTGCCTGCGGTGTTGTATTATTGTCAAAAGTATAACGACGGTGAATTTTAGATTATAATGATGCATTATCCAAGATTATCATTTCTGCTCACTTAGAGCTCTCATAATAAGAAAGTCGCCGAAAAAGAAAACATTGTTTTGTTCCTATTACTCACGTTCATACTCTCACTGACGCTAAAACGACTGGAAACTCCCTTATCGAGTGCTATTTATTTGGATGTAATCTGCCTGACCAGAATCCTTTAAGAGTTAAAGAAAAAGTGCATAAACAAATGCATGCTTTTATGATAATTGAAGTTTCATGGTTGATAAAGCCAAACTAAAAATATCATGTTATTTCAACTATACATTTATTTGTAAGTGGTAATTACATCCAAGAAATACGGCAAGAAGTAAATGTTGGATCTGAAAATATGGATCATGGGCGTAGGAGTGGGGGGCTGGGGGCCTATAGCCCCAAGCCCACTATTTTGCCGAAAATTTACTTCTCTGTCTTTTCCTTCAAAAAAGATTAAAAGATATAAACTCCATAAATCTCGTAACTAAAATTCTTCATAAGAATCATCATTCAAAAGGAATTTCTCGAATAGAAGGTTTTTGTTGACATGCATTTCCATGTTCGAATAAGGAATTACTATATTTATATTTACTTATATATATACTATATATATATATATGTATATATATATATATATATATATATATATATATATATATATATGTATGTATATATATATATATATATATATATATATATATATATATATATATATATCAATAATATTGAGATGACGCACCTTCGTGGCTAAATGGTATCGTTACTGTCATACAAGTTTCCTGGACCAGGGTTCGATTCCCTGCAGGTCAGAAGTTATTGTCTATGAGTGGTTCTGCCTTGGGACTCTAATCCCGAGGTCGATAAGAGAATCAAGACACTAAGGTATTTTAATATATGGCTTATATGAATATGAAAAACACGTCTAAATGTGCAAAATTTATCATCTTTATATATATAGAAAGCAGCATTTTTTCTTAACTCCATTATCTTCCCTTGCTTCGTTTTCAATCTCTATGACCATTTCTGTTATTCTTAACATCCATATAGCATTCTGTCCTTCTCATTATTTGTTCCGGACCCTTCCATTTCTTTTTCTTACATGTTGTTAGAATATCCTCTACTTTAGTTTGCTCACGTATCCATGTTGCTGCTTTTCTGTCTCTTGTGTTAATACCATAAAGTTTCTTTCCATAGCTCATTGAATTGTAACTAACTCATGTTCTATTGTTTTAGAAAGGCTTCTAAGTTGGTACTGATAGGACTATCTGATTAAATATTTTTCTTTTTAGAGAAAGTAGCATTTTACTGTACTTTTCATAATTTTTTTTTTTTTTTTTTTTTTTTTTACCAAAATCTCTCCATCCTATGTTTATTCTTCTTTTAATTTCGGTCTCATGTTCGTGGGGAAACACTTACTTTGTGTCCTAAGTACATATATTCAGTAACAATCTCTAGAGAATCGTCATTAACCCTTATTTGTTACCTCTCCGCATTTTTAATTGAACATTATCTTAGTTTTGCTCATATTCATCTTTAATCCTACATTTCTGCTTCCTCAATTCAAATATTCTACCATCTTTTGCAAGTCATTCTATGATTCACTAAATAGAACTGAGTCATCTGCAAATCCTAAGTTGTAAAGGTATTCCCCATTAATGCTTCTTCCTACATTTTCCCCATCTGAATTCTTAAAAACTTCTAGGCATGCTGTGAATAATTTAAGAGAGATAGGGTCTCCTGGTCGAACTCATTTTCTCAATTGGAATTTTCTTAGTACATTTGTGTAGTTTTAGGATTGCTGTACTACCAGTATCTTCAAGTGCTTTAACATAAGTATCCTCTATTCCTTGTCTTTAAAAGGCTTTCATTACTGCTAAAATTTCGACAGAATCCAAAGTTTTTGCATAGTTTTTAAATACCATGCATAGTGGTTTGTCCTTTTTCTATTTGTTGGTTAATTGCATAGACATGGTCAATTGTTGAATATCAGCTTTTAAAGCATGCCTGCTCTCTTGGCTGATTAAAGTCTAGCTTTCTTTCTATTTTGCCTAATTTGACCTTTGTAAATAATTCATATATTACTGCGAGTAAAGTTATTAGGCGGCAATTTTTCAGGTTTTTTGTGTCTCTTTTTGTGAAATAATAAATTATAAAGTTTTTTCCAAGCTGAAGATAGTGCAGATTTGCAAAAAAATTTTGTAAAGTTCGGCGAAATTTACTATGAAATATCCTCCATCTATTATTAAATCATTTGTTAGCCCATATTCTTCTGCTTTGCCTATTTTCCTGACTTTTATGGCTTGCTTTTCTTCTACTGGTACTTTCGGTACCGGCTCAGGAGTTTCATTACTGTTATTGGCCAAGTTATTTCTTATATATCACTATTGTATAGCATTGTATAGAAATGCTCTTCAATTTTTATCCCTTCTGTTCATATGTCCATTTTCATCTCTTAAAGCAAATATCTGTTAGTACCTTATTCCAAGTCTTCTTTTCATCAATTTGATGCTTCTTCTTTTCTTTAGTGTTTCCTCAATTTAGGTCTCATTGTGTTAAAAAATGCCTTGTGTTTTTACTTTGTTTATTGTTTTGGATCGATCTGCTGATTCTATTTTATCTCACTTTGATTTTACCTTCATTTCCAATCTTCCCTTTATTAGAATTCTGGAGTCTTATTATAGTTTCTCTTGATCTTATTTAGAAACTATTTTACCTATCGCTTGTGCCTATTCTAATACAAATGTTTTTAAATTACTATTCCCTCCTTTATTTGCTTCCATTTCGCCATGTAGCTGGAAGTACCTATTTTGTATTGCTAAATTAAATACACTAGATTTTTTTTTCCTATTACAGGAGTGTTTATTTTCTTTCTTAAAATTGTTTTTTTTTTCCTTAGATCTAGACAAACTTTACTTCTCGCCATTCTATGGTCTCTTAACTTTAATTTGTTTAACACTTACAGTACATCTTTAACTAAATTAGCTTTTACACTGAGAATAAATTCTTTTTCATTTTTCTTCTCTAGATGTGGGCCACTCCATGTCCTTTTCTACGTTAATCTTTATATAAAAAAAGGAAGTGTTCAAGTTACTCCAGATTTACCTGCAGTCGATTCCCCCCTATTCTTTTGACCTACCTTACATAGAAATCACCCAAAACCAATGCAAACAGAGTCCTATGTTTTTTAAGATATCTTCAGGTCTTCATAAAGTTTCTGTTTCCTCCTCTGTATTGGATGCTGTTGGTGCATACGTTTGATTGACCTTCATTTTATAATTATTTTTAGTTTGATAATCAATCCTGGAATACTTCCACTGATACTACATAATTATTCTATTACCTACACGATTTTTATTAATAAAAAACCCACTCAACTTTCTTTGTTCCTTTCATGTCCTCTGAAGCTAAAGATATAAGCCTCTTTTAACTCTATATATGATTCGCAAGTTCTTCTAATTTCACTCAATCCTATCATATCCCAATTTATTTATTTCAGCTCTTCTAGTAACACAACAAGATCTTCCCTAGACAGGGTTCTGACATTGTACGTTGAGAGGTTCAGTTTCCAAAAGTGGACACACACACACACACACACACACATATATATATATATATATATATATATATATATATATATATATATATATATATATATACATATGTATGTGTATATATATACATATACACACACACACATATATATATATATATATATATATATATATATATATATATATATATATATATATATATAATTATTACAAATATATATATGTGCGTATATATACATACATACATATATATATATATATATATATATATATATATATATACATATATATATATATATATATATATATATATAAATATATACAGTATATATATATATATATAGAGAGAGAGAGAGAGAGAGAGAGAGAGAGAGAGAGAGAGAGAGAGAGAGATAATCTATATATACATATATATATATATATAAAATTCTCATATATATATACATATGTATATATTTATCTATCTATCAATCCATATATATATATATATAGAGAGAGAGAGAGAGAGAGAGAGAGAGAGAGAGAGAGAGAGAGAGAGAGAGTTTTGGTATTTGAAAGGCATTTGAAAAAAAAAAACTTAATTTCTTAGGACAAAGTCCATAAAGTACATTTCTGTTTATGAGGTTCTCATCTTCATACCTTATCACTATAGTTGCAAACCAAAGACAAAAATTAAAACTTTAGAAAAGTGCCTCCGATAAACTAGAAATTAGACGAAATTAGAAATATAAACGCCGTTAAAAATTTAAAGATAAAATTGGAACTAAAAAACTAAGGATAGATATAATAAATCGTGAGTAAAAACATAGTAGGCTAAGAAAACTGAAAGCCCTGACTTGAACGATATTGGAATAAGTTTTGTACGAACCGTGTGTCACACGATCGTACATTGTAAAGACATTTTTTTTTTTTTGTATATATTATCCTTTGTATCTTAGATCTCTCCTTGCACTGACAGGGACCTGAATAAACATGTCTGTTTTTCTTACCACTAACTGTTAACAGAAACGGTTGTCGGTTGAACAAGAAATTGCCAGTTATGTTTTATGTCCTTCTTGCCCTGACTTGATGTATATATAAACTGATGTTCCGTAATAGTTACTCAGTTGCTTCCATCCTGCCTTCTTAGTCACAGCCACTCTCGGCCCGTCACATTGGTGCCCCCGGAAGTCGACTTACTCCCCCCCCCCCGGTGCGGGGATTACAGGCATCTGAACGTGCAAACAGAACCGGATCACTACCACTCCCAAACATCGCTGACATTACCTCCTACCTGCACAAAGCGAAGGATTTCTCCACACTCGACCTCATGAAGGGGTATTATCAGGTGCCTAAGAACCCAGAAGACATCCCCAAGACTGCCATCACCACTCCGTTTGGTACAAACACCTTCAATTACTCCTGTTTTGGCCTTTGTAATGCTGGGGCCACTTTTCAACATCTCATGGATGGCCTCTTAGGGGACCTCCCCTTCTGTGTATGTCATGAGGGAGACATACTTGTGCTCTCTTCCTCAAAAGAGAAACACCTCCGTCACCTGTGCATCGTGCTCGAACGCCTGCAACAAAAAGGCCTTGTAGTCCAGTGCGACAAGAGTACCTTTGGCGCCAACGAAATGTCGATCTTAGGGCACCACATCACTCCTGAAGGAGTCCATCCCCTCCCTGAGAAGGTAGCAGCCGTTCAGAACTTCTCCACGCCCTCAATCATCAAAGCTCTGCAGGAATTCTTGGGCATGATGAACTTTTATCACCGTTTTCTGCCAGCCATTGCCTCCACTCTTCCTCCCTTTTACGCCTCCCTCAAGGGCAAGCCAAAAGAACTGAAGTGGGGTCCCCTTCAAGAAGCGGCCTTCTGCAATGCAAAGAATGCCCTATCAACCGCTGCTGCTCTCACTTTTCCCATCCTCCATGCCCCTCTCCTCTCCACCGATGCCAGCGACGTCGCTATTGGTGCAGTACTCAAACAGGTGGTCAACGGCTCGCCCCGCCCATTGGTCTTCTTCAGCAGAAAACTGTCCAAGGCAGAATCGGGTTATTCTAACTTCGATCGCGAATTGCTGGCGGTGCACTTGGCTGTCCGTCACTTTCGCCATTTCTTGGAAGGTACGCCCTTCCTCATTTGCACAGACCACATGCCTCTGGTGCACGCCTTCACTCGACAGTCTGATGCCTGGTCCGCCCGTCAACGCCAACATCTTTCTGCTGTGGCTGAATACAATTACACCCTTCAACACGTTCCTGGGAAAATTAATCCCGTTGCCAATGTCCTGTCAAGAAACACATTGGCTCCCGTTCAACTGGGATTGGATTACAATGCCTTGGCTGAAGCCCAATTACAGGATCCAGAGTATCAAGCATGTAAGACATCCTGAACATCCCTCCGTTGGGAATACATCCCCCTCGACGACTCCAACACCACCCTCCTCTGTGACGTCAGTACTGGTAGACCGCGACCTTGAATTCCTGCTCCCATGCGCCCACAGGTGTTTGATTTCATTCACGGCCTTTCACATCCCTCGTGCCGCTCTACTGCACAGCTGCTGAAGACGAAGTTCATTTGGCACGGTATTTCTAAGGATGCTAAGGATTGGGTCCACGCCTGTACTTCTTGCCAAACTTCCAAAGTACATCGACACACGGATTCAGGAGTGGGCACTTTTCCTCAACCTCAGCGTTGTTTCGCCCACATTCACGTCGACGTTGTATGACCCCTACCCACATCACAAGGACATCGTTACCTGTTTACCGTCATCGGCCGCTCCACTCGTTGGCCTGAAGCCTTTCTCATGGAAACTGCAACGTCCGCCTTATGTACATCTGCCTTATTCTCAGAATGGATTGCAAGATTTGATATCCCTGAGCATATTACTTCTGACAGGGGTACCACTTTCAGCTCTCTATTGTGGACATCATTAGCGAATCTCCTGGGCATCACCCTACATCAGGCAACGGCCTACAACCCCGCTGCCAATGGAATGGTTGAACGTTTTCATCGCACCCTCAAAGCAACTTTGATGTCCCGCTGCAAGGATTCCAACCGGATTACTCAGCTTCCCTGGGTCTTCCTGGGACTAAGGACCACTACTAAAGACGCTCTGGACGTTGAGACGGCAGCTAAAATGGTGTATGGCGACCCGTTGGTTGTCCCTGCCAAATTTTTCCTCTTGCAACCTCCTCCGACGATCTACAGTGCATACGTCACGTCATGGGAAAATTTATTCCATACCGCCAGACTTACAAGCCCCCAGTGAAGCATCACATACCGACAAACTTGCACTCTGCAACGCACATCTTCCTATGCAACGACACTAGCAAACCACCGCTAACGCCCCCTTACACGGGCCCTTTCCTTGTGATCCGACGCAGTCTGAAAGCATTCCTACTAAACATTCATGGCAAAGAAGATTGGGTCTCCATTGATCGTCTAAAACCTGCTTATCTCCTGCCAGATGACCCGCCTACAGTTTGCCTCTCTAGATCAGGGCGCTATATTTAACATGTACAGTATGTCATTTTTAGAGGGGAGCCAAGTACCAACCGTGCGTCACACGATCGTACATAGAAACAACATTTTTTTTTTTTTTTGTGTATATTATCCTTTGTATCTTCGCTCTCCCCTCGCACTGACATGGACCTGAATAAACATGTCTGTTTTTCTTACCATTAACTGTTAACAGAAACGGTTGTCGGTTGAACATGAAATTCCGTGTTATGTTTTATGTCCTTCTTGCCCTGACTTGATGTATATATAAACTGAAGTTCTTTAATAAAGTTACTCAGTTGCTTTCATCCTGCCTTCTTAGTCACAGCCTCTCTCAGCTTGTCACAGTTTATAACAACGAATAAACATCGTAATTATCTTTTTGTTAAATTCATCAATAATTTTATGATAGTCATTGTGAAATAGTTGTAATTGATCACATAAAAATCATCCAAAAACATGATTTTGTTGTTGCTACAATCTGAAAATGAGTCCTAGACTAATGCTGCTTTCAGATTGGTTGCAAGAACTTTTTTAGGTATGTTTTTACTGTTGTTTTTGTGTGATAATTCTATAAGGGGAAAGGAAAAATGTAAATTAACAATTGCAGTCGCTTGATGTAACTGGTTTACAGATGGTACAGCCAATATTAAAAGGTTATTCTGAGTACTGTTTGTTAATGATGTTCAAAATATTTACAGATGAGTTACCTTTAATAATCTATCTCTTCAGAAAAGAATATTGAAAGAAGCAATGGCCAAACGTTAAGTAAATAGATTTGAACCAAAGCACACAAAAGGAGCTCAAAATAAGTGCAGGGTACCAGACACGATTTGTTAGTTAAAGTATATTATTGTGTTCCATGAATAAAGTGTAGGTATAAGTGTAGCCTACCTTAAATTCTGTGAATTCTAACCAATATCAAAATTAATATCATTATTTTGATATGAGAAAACCATATAAAGTAGTAAATGTCGTGTCTTTCCTCTTCTTGTCGTTGAGAAAATGATCAAACTTTAAAGACAGCAGAAGAGGCAAGACAGTAGCGCGACAGTAATGCTAATATTTCAATAAACAAAATTGATGTCACAGCAACAAGAGATGTTTTAGCTCAAAACTTTGTTTAATCATCTAACAATGATGGTGTACCATCATGTTTAAATGACGATTTTGCGCAACCTTAATGGTGAATCTTAAGTTTGATTATATCTGAATTCCCAGTTGTGATAATTAGCTTTCAATCAATGTACTTTACATAAATTGGATGGAATAAAAATCTGTGTTTACATGTAAAATTTGTCATTTGTAAAGGAACCAAGGTGGTAAGGTCATTATATAAGGGCAAAGACTTTTGAAATTAAGAAATACAGTTTATGTGGATTATTTCATCTACAGTTCTCTCAAAAAGAATGAAATAGACAAGATAATATGAGAGAGAGAGAGAGAGAGAGAGAGAGAGAGAGAGAGAGAGAGAGAGAGAGAGAGAGAGAGAGAGAGAGAGAGAGAGATAGAGAGAGCCTTCAGTCTTTTTAAAACCATTTAAAAGTCAACTTTAAAGTAAATGACTGAACAAGAACATCTTGGCTGCAACCCCTAGTTGGAAAAGCAAGATGCTGTGGGAACGGGGGGTTAGGGGTTACTGAGAAGCAAGGTGAATGCAATTAACTTTATTTCAACAGATCACTAATTTATATAGAACCAGCTCCGATCAAAAACGTCACAAAAATTAAAACAAAATAATTCATGAACAGGCAGGATTAATAGGATGTTATAAGCTGTTATTATCTTCAGTAGCTGTGCAGTAGATCGGCACAAGGGATGTGAAAGGCCATGAAGGAAATCAAACACTTGTCGGCACATGGGAGCAGGTATCCATGGTCGTGGTCTACCAGTACTAACATCACAGAGCAGGGTGGTGTAGGATGTCGTACATGCTTGATACTTTGGATCTTTTCTTTGGCCTTCTGCCAAGGCAATGTAATCCAATCACAGGAAAATGGCTGCCAATATGTTCCTTGACAGGGCATCTACAACAGAATTCATTTTTCCAGGGACATGTTAAAGCGTGCAATTTCATTCAGCCACGGCAGAGATGCCAGCGTTGACAGGCAGAAAAGATGTCAGACTGCCAAGTGAAGGCATGCACCAGAGGCATGTGATTCATGCGATTGACGAAGGGTGTACTTTCTAAAACAGTGGCAAAAGTGACGGACAGCCAAACGCTCTGCCAGCAAATTGCGCTTGAAGGTAGAGTTGCCGGATTCTGCCTCAAACAGTTTTCTACTGAAGAAGGCCAATCGGCGGGGCGAGTCATTGACCACCTGCTCGAATACTGCACCATTGGTGGAGAGAAGGAGAGAGGCCTGTGGCAGTAGCGGTTGATAGGGCATTCTTTGCATTGCAGAAGGTCACTTCATGAAAGGGACCCCACTTATGGTAGTTTGGCTTGCCCTTGATGGAGGCGGAGAGGGGGCAGGAGTGGCGGTAATGGCTGGTAGGAAACGGTGATAATAGTTGATCATGCCTAAGAATTCTTTCAGTGCTTTGATGGTCGAGGGTGTGAGGAAGTTTTGAACGGATGCTATCTTCTCAGGGAGGGGTGCCCTAAAAATGATACTTCATTGGCACCATAGGTACACGTGTCATACTGGAATACAAGACCATTCTGTTGTAGGCGGTTGAGCATGATGGGCAGGTGACGAAGGTGTTGCTCTTTGGAATCAAGATAACTAGTATATCATCCACGTAACATACACAGAATGGAAGGTACCCTAAGATGGCATCCATGAGGCTTTGAAAAGTGGCCCCAGCATTACGAAGGCCAAAGCGGAGTATTTGAAAGTGAATGTACCGAAGGGGGTGGTGCTGGCAATCTTGAGGATTTCTTCTTGGTTCATGGGCACCTGAGGATACCCTTTCAGGAGGAGCGTGGAGAAAACTTTCCTTTTGTGCAAGTGGGAGTTCACGTCAGTGATGTATGGGAAAGGGTAGTGTTCCAGTTCTGTCTGCAAGTTCAGCCGCCTATAATCCCTACAAGTGCGTAGGGAGCCATCCTTCTTCAGGATGGTGTGTAAGGGCGACGACCATGGACTTGAGGTCTTTTGGCAAAGACCCATTTCTTCTATTTCGCCAAAGGTTTGTTTAGCAGCTACCAAACGATTCGGTGCCAACCGTCAGAATCTAGCAAACACTGGGGGCCCCGTCGTCTTGATTTGGTGATAAAGACCGTGTTTGGCAGGAACTATGGCCGTTTGACAAAGTTCTTGACGGAAGACTTCTGGGTACAATGTGAGGAAGTGGACATAGGCATCTGTGAGTGCGCTGATGTAGACAGCGAGGTCGGAAGGGGCCAGTTGAAGAGGTGTCAATGAGTACGAGTCTGCATTGACTAACCATCGGTGCTCAACAACAACCAGGAGGTGAACATGGGAGAGGAAATCCGCACAGAAGATTGGCAATATGACATCAGCAACGAGAAACTTCCAATTATATTTGGTGCTCCCAAACGATAATGTGAGGTTTTCGCATGCGTGGGTGGGTATCACATATCCGTTGGCAGTTACTAGGGGGACGTCAGCAGACTTAGACTATGTCATGTCCTGGAGAGTGGC
>NC_090733.1:68840340-68845340 GCF_036898095.1 Palaemon carinicauda
CTAAGGTAGTTTGCCTAATTATCAAAGTTATTACGTATTATGAAATTGTCGTAGAATGGTGCAACTTGTATAGGTTATCAGTTGTGGAAAGTCTTGGTGGATTGTTTGGCTACCATGTGCATGATTTTTTTTTTAGTTAAAATATCGTTCATCACCACGAGGACCATTTTACCACGAGTGCCCCTTTTTCATTTTTTTTCATTTTTTTGCCAAGTCATTTTTCCGTAAGATATTGCCAAATAGTGTCGTAAAACCTTTGCTTGTTTAGTGTTGGAAAGTGTGTCTAGATGATCTGGCTACCCATGCGTGACTTTGTTTTTGTCAGATACGACGTAGTTATTGGTATATTGGGTATTTAACTGCGGTTACCAATTTCTGTTTTTTTTCAATATTTGTAAAAATTACTACGTAGTAAGGAATTGCCGTATATTATTCATTTTTTTTTCACGTTTATGTGTTAGAAAGTGTGCCTTGATGGTTGGGCTAACACGTGCATGTCTTTTTTTTTATCTGAGATGCCGTATATTAGAATGTCGGGCATTTTACCGCGAGTGCCCCTTTTTCATTTTTTTTCATTTTTTTGCCAAGTCATTTTTCCGTATGATATTGCCAAATAGTGTCGTAAAACTTTTGCTTTTTTAGTGTTGGAAAGTGTGTCTAGATGATCTGGCTACCCATGCGTGATTTTGTTTTTGTCAGATACGACGTAGTTATTGGTATATTGGGTATTTAACTGCGGTTGCCAATTTCTGTTTTTTTTCAATATTTGTAAAAATTTACTACGTAGTAAGGAATTGCCGTATATTATTGATTTTATTTTCATGTTTATGTGTTAGAAAGTGTGCCTTGATGGTTGGGCTAACACGTGCATGTCTTTTTTTTTATCTGAGATGCAGTATATTAGAATGTTGGGCATTTTTCCGCGAGTGCCCCTTTTTATTTGTTTTGCATTTTTTTGCTTAGTCATGTTACCGTAAGGAATTGGCAAGTAGTGTCGCAAAACTTATATTTTTATAGTGTTGGAAAGTGTTTCTAGATGATCTGGCTACCCATGCCTATTTTTTTTTTAGCCAGATATGGCGTATATATAAGTAGCCTATGTGTTCGATTTTCCTGTGATTGCCATTTTTTCGTTTTTTCCCATTTCTTTCAAAATTACTACGTACTAAGGAACTATCACAGAGTAATGATTCATTTATATGTTTATTTGTCGGAAAATGTGCCTTGATGGTTTGCCTAGCACGTGGCTGAAATTATTTTTTTATGAAATGCCGTATATTAGAATGGCCATTTTTCCACGAGTGCCCCTTTTTATTTGTTTTGCATTTTTTTGCTTAGTCATGTTACCGTAAGGAATTGGCAAGTAGTGTCGCAAAACTTATAATTTTATAGTGTTGGAAAATGTTTCTAGATGATCTGGCTACCCATGCCTATCTTTTTTTTTTTAGCCAGATATGGCGTATATATAGGTATGTGTTCGATTTTCCTGTGATTGCCATTTTTTCGTTTTTTCCCATTTCTTTCAAAATTACTACGTACTAAGGAACTATCACAGAGTAATGATTCATTTAGATGTTTATTTGTCGGAAAATGTGTCATGATGGTTTGCCTAGCACGTGGCTGAATTTTTTTTTTCTGAAATGCCGTATATTAGAATGTTAGCCATTTTTCCGCGAGTGCCCCTTTTTATTTGTTTTGCATTTTTTTGCTTAGTCATGTTACCGTAAGGAATTGGCAAGTAGTGTCGCAAAACTTATATTTTTATAGTGTTGGAAAGTGTTTCTAGATGATCAGGCTACCCATGCCTATCTTTTTTTTAGCCAGATATGGCGTATATATAGGTATGTGTTCGATTTTCCGGTGATTGCCATTTTTTCGTTTTTTCCCAATTCTTTCAAAATTACTACGTACTAAGGAACTATCACAGAGTAATGATTCCTCTAGATGTTTATTTGTCGGAAAATTTTGTTTACTTCTTTTTTGATTGAATATCATCAAATTTTTTTAGCTAAAATATTATATTGTTTTACATTTTTTTTTTTTTTTTCGATTTTATTTCCCTTCAAAAAAAATTTTTTGGGTCAGAATTTTAATTTTATAGTCGTAAAATAATCGACAATTATCCAGCAACCCACCATACAATTTTTATGCATATCCAATAATAATTAGATTAGTAAATAACACCTTGAAATTGACATACCCTTCCTACATTTCAAGTGGCAGATTAGGGAGTCTGAGTCAGTGTGGTTGGCGGCCATTTTGTGGACATATCCGAAGCGTAAGCTGCCCTATCTATATATATTCTTGTTCCCTATAGAATTTGTGATATTTTGGTATATTTTTACCTGCATAAATATCATATTATATATTAAATATATGTATTTTTTTACGAAATTTCTAAGTACTCAAAAAATTACCTTTAGATATGGCCCCTGATATAGATGTAATTTACAAAATAATGAAGATTTTTTTACATATTTATATTTTAGGATAACATATGTTTATTCCCTAAAAAAATTAGCCACTTCCTATTTCATTTGGGTACCCAAAAAAATTCATGAAATTTGGACAAATTTTTTTGGCCAAAAAAAGTTACCCTTTTTTTCTCATTTCAGATCTTCACCTCCATGGGTCTGACTTCATCCAAAATACATCAAGATGTGTCCTAAACATTCAAGAATCAATTCCTAAAAGGATTTGTGTATATATGTATAAACTTTTTTTTATGAATTTTTATGTCAGGTCTTTTTTTTCTACTTAATTTTTTAAAATATTTATAATAAATAGTTTTTCTGCAGATGAGTAGTATTTATCTTTACAGTTGTTTTAAGCATTCATTGAAGTTTTTTTTGGCAAAAGAAAAAAGGAGGTTACTGCAAAAACTGATTTTTCAAGAATTTTTTTTGGCGTCGGGGTCGTTTGCGTCCGAGTATACCCTTAAAGGGGTGTCCGAGGAGCGTACCTATCCAGGGTTAAAGTGCCTATAGTGTACCCTCTCTAAAGGGATTTTGTGCCCTAGCATATGACATGTGTAGAGTGTGAAAACGTTGCTGCAAATTTGCCAGAAATTTCAAATTTATTGTCTTGTGGTAAGTGTTGGTATTGTGTATATCTTTGTAACTGGACCAGGGAGATTAATTAATTGTGTAAAATTTAATTTCAAGTGAAACAAGTGATTGTATCATTATCCTAAGTATTAATTTCTTTTGTTTGAGTCTAAATTTTGTTCAGACTTAATATTTTGAGTGATTTATTTCCTATGTAAATTCTTTCAAAGTGTTGTCATTTTTATGATATATATTTATTTTTGTAAAGAGTGTATCATTTCGATCACCAGTGTTCATTTCAATACTCACTCGTAACCCTGTTAAAGAATCGAAGTAAGAGGTTGTTTGAATACAATAGTTCTTAATAATAATTACCCAGTTTTCTTTTGAGTGTACTTAAGAGACCTTTGGATATTCAGTGTTTTCATGTATTGCTGTCTGAGAGTTATATAATTGTCTCAGAGTTCGAGTATTAATATTTTTCAAGTGTAACAGATTTAATGTAAAAACATACAGATGAATTTGGAACTCAAAGTTTGTGTAGCTTGCCAGTCGTAATATATATAATATTATATTTTGGTTCCCAGACACGGGGCTATAGTATAATGATAATAATAATAACAATATATATATATATATATATATATACACACACACACATATATATATATATATATATATTGTATGAAATATATATTCAAATATATATTCCTATGACATTTTGTAAAAAGTTTATGGCTATTTTGGGTGATTGAGAAATTTTCTTTATGATCGGTAATTACCTTACATGGAGAAACCTTCCTTGGAATTGGTAATTATCTCCATAGTTTACTTTATAATTTATTTGAATTTGTTTCTTTTAATTGGTTTGTTTTAATTTAATTCTGGTTTGTTCAATTAATGTTTGAGGCTTTATTTTTCCTAAATCACTGTAAATAAAATTGTGTGAATGGGAGTTAAAGATAACTACTAACTACCTAATTATCTGAATATTCCGAGCCAAACAACTCCACGAAGTAACCTCGAAGTCACTGTTGGAAGGGAAATGCAGTCCAACACCACTTCGTCGTAGTGCTGGACATTTTCTTCAGGACTCTACAACGATGGGACTCATTGTGTTCAGTGCTATGAATACCAAGTGTAACACCATCAAGAATTGAATTAACTCTACACCTCGTCTGATGAATGTGGAGGCGACCTCAGCGAAGGCTATGGAATTATCATATCCATTCTCTATTTCATCCTAAGAAGTCACTATAAGGTGGGTCATTGTATTGGTTGGCACAATTGTAGTGGCATTTCTTGGTGACTTTTATCATCCTCAAGTCAAAAAATAAATAAAGCCTTGAACACAGTAATTCAAAATCGCTCGTGAAACTAGGTTTGTTTATAGGCTACGCTAATTAAAATCATCAATTGTCGACCATAAATTGCTTGTTTATTGAAATTCGGCCTTTTAACATATATTCTAAGTGATGCCTTCATCACATATATTTAATTTGTTAATTAGGTCAAAATATGATTGAAATTGTTGGCTTTTGATTTGTAATTTTAGAAATTAATATTTAATTGAAATTAGTTTTGGAGGTTAATTTAATTTTTTGATTTGCCTTTATATATTGTGAACAAAATTTTAGTGTAGTAAACATTTATATTCATATTTCATTTAAACAATTCTATACAAATTCTGGTTTCCAATTTGAATTGGGTGGTTAAAGATTTATCTATCTTTAAGGGCTGGCTCAAGGTGGAGTGGAAAGCTTGGGACAGGAGTATATCTGCCAATGCTTCTAGGTTTGCTGACCAGAAGCAGTCACTACTCCAAGTGAACTAGCATCAACTGACAACCAACTACATATTATAAATTTTTCAAAATGATTTAGAATCTACAGATGTTAGTTTCTGTATTGCAAATAAATATTTGTTATAACACGGTCGTTTGTCCTAAGTGAT
>NC_090733.1:68850340-68890340 GCF_036898095.1 Palaemon carinicauda
AAACGCCATGAAGAACTGTTAAGGAATGGATTTATGAATCTGGGTTATAAAGCTAACACCCTTAAATAATACCTACATTATACCATGTGAGGCACTGATGGTCGCACCCCAATTATGTGAAGAAACTGTTACGTCTTCACCAGAAAGTGTAGATTTGCGAGTAGCCCATTATTATATTCCTGGGCTGTATCAATAAGTTCTTATTAATGTTATCAAATTGTATCTATTTTCAGTTAAAGCACAAACTCTAACTTATTCCATGAGAAATCTGATCTATTCCTTATACAAAGATTATAAGCTTTTTTTTTTAATCTTGATAAGCATATCTTTAATTTTCAGTGGTCCAGACTTTGACACTGATATGGTGCTTTAGTCTTAATTAGTAAATGGATTAAATTAACCTACAGGACAAGTCTTGCTTGTTGTACCCTAAGAGGAATCAGGGAATACTCGAGCCAAGCAATTACCAGGCTTTTGTGCGGCCTCACATGATTTGCTTACAACCTGATTTAGAAAGAAAAAGCCATGGAAATCAAAACTGCAAAATGAAAACTAGTATATTTCAATCAGCATTCAAATAGGAAAACTGATAGGGAATCACACAGGACTTGGCTGTCTTATTACGTCACAAAGGCGGTATACAATTTTTTAATGTGATACCAAAATGGAAGTTATATTACAGCTTCATGAACAAATAGATTTAAGTTTCACAATAGTGTCCATTTCTTGGGTGGACTCTTAATGTCTGAATTCAAGTTTACCTAAAAATCTCTTTCTACATTTGTCATGCTTAAATGTCACCGAGAAAAAATCAGGTAAATTATTATAAAGTAGTGAAAGGATTTTAAATGTGACGTTCCAGGTCTTAACTGCCAAAATAAAATACCAATGTTGCATAAGGGGGACTCCACTAAAGTGGAGTGAATAATTGGCTTATTATGATTTTTTAGCTTACTCGAAAAGTTTAACTTACAAGTGTTTTGAGAATAATTTCAGCTTAGTGGACATGTTTCGTCGTCCTACATAAAAGGTGGTCATACAACAATTATATATTGACCGTGTGTATTTCATTAACTATTCATTGACTTATTTTTCCATATTCTGTCCATGATATAGGAATCAAGATGACCAAGCTATTATCTGGATCTTTCATTATGCCTGTGTGATGAAACATGGTTTGCTCAAATAGATTTCTTCTGATAAACAAATGAGATTCAATATAAAATTTGAAGGAAGGTATGGGCCGAAGAAGATGAACAGGAAATGAACGACAGGGAAACGACGCAGGCTACTCTGAACCGTATGATGAATAAGGAAAAGGGGAAAAATAGTGGCCAGGAGAAACTTTTGGAAATCATCCTTTGAGGAGAAAAAAGTGGGGAGGGGTATGCTGTAGTCTCATTCATTGTAACTTAGCTAAACATAAAAAGACGAAGATAACTATGAAGGGAAGATATAATGTTGAAAGCACATGGACAACACAACGCTTCTATGCCCCAGATATCGATATAGTGACATTAAAGGTATCAAAGATAAGAAAAAATAATGATAGTTGAAAAAGCTATTGCAGTTCTACAACAAGAAGCGAAAAAAATACTATTCCCGAAAAACAAGTAAACTTCTGATTGCTTTTAAGTTTCAAAAGAATACGGCCAGTATTTAGATTGCCATAACAGATATTTTCTAGAACAAGAAAGAATAGAATTAGCTCTATGACCCTAGATTAGTTTAAGGATATCCGACGTTTTATTTACAAAAATCAGAAGGTACTTTGAAGACAAAATAACTATTCAGACAGAAATGTCTTACAAGAAAAAAGGGTATGGATTTGTCTGGATAAAGTATACAACTCATGTCTTACGAAAGCAAGATGTATCGATTTATCAGGATAGGATAGGCAGTTAATTTTTTACGATAAAAAGAGGTATGGATGCATCTGGATATAATAGACAGCTAATGTTTTACGAGAGAAAGAAGTATGGATTTATCAGGATATAATAGATATCTAATGTTTTACGGGAGAAAGAGGTATGGATTTATCAGGATAAAATAGACAGCTAATGTTTTACGAGAGGAAGAGGTATGGATTTATCAGGATAGAATACACAGCTAATGTTTTACAAGATTAAGAGGTATAGATTTATCAAGATAGAATAGACAGCTAATGTTTTACGAGAGAAAGAGGTGCGGATTTATCAGGATAAAACATACATCTAATGTTTTACGGGAGAAAGAAGTATGGATTTATCAGGATAGAATGCACAGCTAATGATTTACGAGAGAAAGAGGTATGGATTCATCAGAAAAAAATAGATAGCTAATGTTTTTCGAGAGAAAGAGGTATGGATTTGTCAGGATAAAAAAGACGGCTAATATTTTACGATGAAAAAAGAGGTATGGATTTATCAGGGTATAATACATATCTAATGTTTTAAGGGAGAAAGAGGTATGGATTTATCAAGATAAAATAGACAGCTAATGTTTTACGGAAGGGGTATAGATTTACCAGGATAGGATAGACAGCTAATGTTTTACGAGAGAAAAAGATATGGATTTATCAGGATATAATAGACATCTAATGTTTTTCGGGAGAAAGAGGTATGGATTTATCAGGATAGAATAGACAGCTAATGTTTTACGAGAAAAAGAGGTATGGATTTATCAGGGTAGAATAGACAGCTAATTTTTTACGAAAGAAAGAGGAATGGATTTATCAGGATAGAAGCGACAGCTAAAGTTTTAAGAGAGAAAGAGGTATGGAATTATCAGAATATAATAAACATCAAATGTTTTACGGGAGAAAGAAGTATGGATTTATCAGAATAAAATAAACATCTAATGTTTTACGGGAGAAAGAGGTATGGATTTATCAGGATAGAATAGACAGCTAATGTTTTACGAGAGGAAGAGATATGGATTTATCAAGATAAAACAGACAGCTAATGTTTTACGAGAAAAAGAGGTAGAGATTTATCAAGATATAATAGACAGCTTATGTTTCACGGGAGAAAGAGGTATGGATTTATCAGGATATAATAGACCTCTAATGTTTTACGGGAGAAAGAGGTAGGGAATTATCAGGATAGAATTGAAAGCTAATGTTTTAAGAGAGAGAGAGAGAGAGAGAGAGAGAGAGAGAGAGAGAGAGAGAGAGAGAGAGAGAGAGGTATGGATTTATCAGGATAGAATAGACAGCTGTTTTACAAGAGAAAGAGGTATGGATTTATCAGGATAGAATAGTGAGCTGATGTTTTACGAGAGAAAGAGGTATAGATTTATTAGGATAGAATGAACAGCTAATGTTTAACGAGAGAAAGAAGTATGTATTTACCAGGATAGAAGCAACAGCTAATGTTTTACGAGAGAAAGAGGTATGGATTCATCAGGATATAATAGACATCTAATGTTGAACGGGAGAAAGAGGTATGGATTTATCAGGATAGAATAGATAGCTGATGTTTTACGTGAGATGGAGGTATGGATTTATCAGAATAGAACAGATAGCTCATGTTTTACGAGAGAAACAGGTATGGATTTATCAGGATAGATTAGATGGCTAATGTTTTACGAGAGGAAGAGGTATCGATTTATAAGGATATAATAGACATCTAATGTTTTACGAGAGAAAGAAGTATGAATTTATCAGAATAGAATAGACAGCTAATGTTTTACGTGAGACAGAGGTATGGATTTATCAGGATAGAATAGACAGCTAATATTTTACGAGAAAAAGAGGTATAGATTTATCAGGAGAAAAAGATGTATGGATTTATCAGGATAGAATAGACAGCTAATGTTTTATGAAAAAGAGGTATGGATTTATCAGGATAGACCAGACAGCTAACGTTTTACGAGACAAAGAAGTATGGATTTATCAGGATAGAATGGACAGCTAATGTTTTACGAGAGGAGGAGGTATGGATTCATTAGACTAGAATGGACAGCTAATGTTTTACAAGAGAGTGAGGTATGGATTTATCAGGATAGAACAGACAACTAATGTTTTACAACAGAAAGAAGTATGGATTTATCAGGATAGAACAGATAGCTAATGTTTTACGAGAGAAAGAAGTGTGGATTTATTAGAATGGATTAAAATACTAATGTTATACAAGAGAAAAAGGAGCGGATTTATCATGATATAATAGACATCTTATGTTTTATGGGAGAAAAAGGTACAGATTTATTAGGATAGATTAAACAGCTAATGTTTTACGAGAGGAAGAGGTATGGATTTATCAGGATATGATACAGAACTAATGTTTTACGGGAGTAAGTGGTATGGATTTATCATGATAGAATAGACAGCTAATGTTTTACGACAGGAATAGGTATGGATTTATCAGGGTAGAATGGACAGCTAATGTTTTACAAGCGAAAGATGTATGGATTTATCATTATAGAATAGACAGCTAATGTTTTACAAAAGAAAGAGGTATGGATTTATAGGATAGATTGAACACTTAATGTTTTACGATAGAAAGAGGTATGGATTTATCACGATATAATAGATAGCTAATGTTTTACGAGAAACACTGGTATGGATTTATCGGGATATAATAGACAGCTAATGTTTTACGAGAGAAACAGATATGGATTTATCAGGATAGAATAGACAGTTAATGTTTTACGAGAAGAAGAGGTATGGATTTATCAGGATATGATACAGAGCTAATATTTTACGGGAGTAAGTGGTATGGATTTATCATGATAGAATAGACAGTTAATGTTTTACGACAGGAATAGGTATGGATTTATCAGGGTATAATGGACAACTAATGTTTTACAAGCGAAAGAGGTATGAATTTATCAAGATAGAACAGACAGCTAATGTTTTACGAGAGAAAGAAGTATGGATTTATCAGGATAAAATAGACATCTAATGTTTTACGAGAGAGAGAGAGGTATGGATTTATCAGGATAGATTAGAAAGCTAATGTTTTACAAGAGAAAGAGGATTGGATTTATCAGGATAGAACAGACAGCTAATGTTTTACAATAGAAAGAGGTCTAGATTTATCAGGATAGACTAAAAAGCTAATGTTTTACGAAAGAAAGAGGTATGGATTGAACAGGATAGAATAGCCAGCTAAAGTTTTACGAGAGAAAGAGGTATAGATCTATGATGATAGAATAGACAGTTAATGTTTTACAAAAGAAAGAGGTATGGATTTATCAGCATATAATACACAGCATATGTTTTACGTGAGTGAGTAAGTGGTATAGATTTATTAGGATAGAATAAACAGCTAATGTTTTACTAGAGGAAGAGGTGTGGATTTATGAGGATAGAATAGGCAGCTAATGTTTTACGAGAGAAAGAGGTAAGGATTTATCAGGATACAATAGGTAGCCAATGTTTTACGAGAAAAAGAGGTATGGATTTATCAGGATAGAATAGGCAGCTGATGTTTTACGAGAGGAAAAGATATGGGTTTATCAGGATAGAATAAGCAGCTAATGTTTTACAAGAGGAAGAGGTAAGGATTTATCAGGATAGAATAGGCAGCTAATGTTTTACGAGAGGAAGAGGTATGGATTTATCAGGATAGAATAAGCAGTTAATGTTTTACGAGAAAAAGAGGTAGGGATTTATCAGGATAGAATAGACAGCTAAGGTTTTACGAGAAAAACAGGTATGGATTAAACAGGATAGAATAGATAGTTTATGTTCCACGAGAGAAAGAGGTATGGATTTATTAGGATAGATTAAACAGCTAATGTTTTACGACAGAAAAAGGTAAGGATTTATCAGGATATAATAGACAGCTTATATTTTATGAGAAAAACAGGTATGGATTTATCATGATAGAATAGACAGCTAATGCTTTACGATAGAAACAGGTATGGATTTATTAGGATATAATAGACAGCTAATGTTTTACGAGAGAAAAAAGGTATGGATTTATCAGGATTGAATAGGCAGCTAATATTTTACGAGAGGAAGAGGTATGGATTTATCAGGATAGAAAAGGTTGCCAATGTTTTACAGTGGGAAGAGGTATGGATTTATCAGGATAGAATAGGCAGCTGATGTTTTACGAAAGGAAAAGGTATGGATTTACCAGGATAGAATAGGCAGTTATTTTTATATGATATGAAGAGGTATGGATTTATAAGGATAGTATAAGCAGCTAATGTTTTACGAGAGGAAGAGGTATGGATTTATGAGGATAGAATGGACACCTAATGTTTTATGAGAGGAAGAGGTATGGATTTATCAGGATAGAATAGGCAGCTAATGTTTTACGAGAGGAAGAGGTATGGATTTATCAGGATAGAATAGGCAGCTAATGTTTTACGAGAGGAAGAGGTGTGGATTTATGAGGATAGAATAGGCAGCTAATGTTTTACGAGAGAAAGAGGTAAGGATTTATCAGGATACAATAGGTAGCCAATGTTTTACGAGAAGAAGAGGTATGGATTTATCAGGATAGAATAGGCAGCTGATGTTTTACGAGAGGAAGAGATATGGGTTTATCAGGATAGAATAAGCAGCTAATGTTTTACGAGAGGAAAAGGTAAGGATTTATCAGGATAGAATAGGCAGCTAATGTTTTACGAGAGGAAGAGGCATGGATTTATCAGGATAGAATAAGCAGTTAATGTTTTACAAGAGAAAGAGGTATGGATTTATCTGGATAGAATAGGCAGCTAATGTTTTACAAGAGAAAGAAGTATCGATTTATCAAGATAGAATAGACAGCAAATGTATTACGAGAGGAAGAGGTATGGATTTATCAGGATATAATACACAGCTAATGTTTTACGATAGGAGGATGTATGGATTTAACAGGATAGAATAGGTAGCCAATGTTTTACGAGAGAAAGAGGTATGGATTTATTAAGATAGAATAGGCAGCTAATGTTTTACAAGAGAAAGAAGTATGGATTTATCAAGATAGGATGAACAGTTAATGTATTACGAGAGAAAGAAGTATGGATTTATCAGGATAGAATGAACAGCTAATATTTTACGAGAGGAAGAGGTATGGATTTATCAGGATAGAATAAGCAGCTAATGTTTCACGAGAAGAAGAGGCATGGATTTACAGGATAGAATAGGCAGCTAATGTTTTACAAGAGGAGGAGGTATGGATTTATCAGGATAGAATAGGTAGCCAATGTTTTACTAGAGAAAGAGGTATGGGTTTATCAGGATAGAATAGGCAGCTAATGTCTTACGAGAGAAAGAGGTATGGATTTAACAAGATAGAATAGACAGCTAATGTTTTACGAGAGGAGGAGGTATAGATTTATCAGGATAGAATGAACAGCTAATGTTTTACGAGAGAAAGAGGTATGGATTTATCAGGATAGAATAGGCAGCTAATGTCTTACGAGAGAAAGAGGTATGGATTTATCAGAATAGAATGAACAGCTAATGTTTTACGAGAGAAAGAGGTATGGATATATCAGGATAGAATAGGCAGCTAATGTTTTACGAGAGAAAGAGGTATGGATTTATCAGGATAGAATGAACAGCTAATGTTTTACGAGAGAAAGAGGTATAGATTTATCAGGATAGAATAGGTAGCCAATTTTTTACGAGAGAAAGAGGTATGGATTTATCAGGATAGAATAGGCAGCTAATGTCTTACGAGAGAAAGAGGTATGGATTTATCCTGATAGAATAGACAGCTAATGTTTTACGAGAGGAGGAGGTATGGATTTATCAGGATGGAATAGGCAGCTAATGTTTTACAAGAGAAAGAAGTATGGATTTATCAGGATAGAATGAACAGCTAATGTTTTACGAGAGGTGGAGTTATGGATTTATCAGGATGTAATAGACAGCTAATGTTTTACGAGAGGAGGAGGTATGGATTTATCAGGATAGAATAGGTAGCCAATGTTTTACGAGAGAAAGAGGTATGGATTTTTCAGGATAGAATAGGCAGCTTATGTCTTACGAGAGAAAGAGGTATGGATTTACCCTGATAGAATAGACAGCTAATGTTTTACAAGAGAAAGCAGTATGGATTTATCAGGATAGAATAGACAGCTAATGTTTTACAAGAGAAAGAAGTATGGATTTATCAGAATAGAATGAACTGCTAATGTTTTACGAGAAGAGGAGGAATGGATTTATCAGGATAGACGGCTAATATTTTACGAGAGAGAGAGAGAGAGAGAGAGAGAGAGAGAGAGAGAGAGAGAGAGAGATGAATTTATCAGGATGGACACATAATGTTTTATGAGAAAAAGAGGTATGGATTTATCAGGATGTAATAGACAGCTAATGTTTTACGAGAGGAGGAGGTATGGATTTATCAGGATAGAATAGGTAGCCAATGTTTTACGAGAGAAAGAGATATGGATTTATCAGGATAGAATAGGCAGCTAATGTCTTACGAGAGAAAGAGGTATGGATTTATCAGGATAGAATAGACAGCTAATGTTTTACAAGAGAAAGCAGTATGGATTTATCAGGATAGAATAGACAGCTAATGTTTTACAAGAGAAAGAAGTAGGGATTTATCAGGATAGAATGAACAGCTAATGTTTTACGAGAGGAGGAGGAATGGATTTATCAGGATAGACGGCTAATATTTTACGAGAGAGAGAGAGAGAGAGAGAGAGAGAGAGAGAGAGAGAGAGAGAGAGAGATGAATTTATCAGGATGGACACATAATGTTTTATGAGAAAAAGAGGTATGGATTTATCGTTTAGACAGCTGATGTTTAAGAAAGAGAGGTATGAATTTATCGGGATGGACAGATAACTCTTTACACGAGAGAGAGAGAGAGAGAGAGAGAGAGAGAGGGCGGGTAACCAAAGTTAATCTAGAATAAATAACTTAATTTCTAATTATTATTATTATTATTATCATTATTATTATTATTATTATTATTATTATTATTACTTGCAAAGCTACAACCCTAGTAGGAAAAGCAGGATGCTATAAGCCAAGGGGCCCCAAAAGGGAAAATAGCCCAGTAAGGAATGGGAACAGGGAACAAGGAAAAATAAAATATTTTAAGGACAGTAACATTAAAATAGATATTTATTTTATAAACTATTAAAACTTCAACAAAACAAGAGGGAGATAAATTAGATAGAAAGGTGTCCTCGAGTGTACCCTCAAGCAAGAGAACTCTAACCCAAGACAGTGAAAGACCATGGTACAGAGGCTATGGCACTACTCAAGAATAGAGAACAATGGTTAGATTTTGAGTGTCCTTCTCCTAGAAGAGCTGCTAACCATAGCTTAAGAGTCTCTTCTACCCTTACCAAGAGGAAAGTATCCACTGAAAAATTACAATCCAGTAGTTAACCGTTTGGATGAAGAAGAATTGTTGGTAATCTCAGTGTTGTCATGTGTATGACGACAGGTGAGAATCTGTAAAGCATAAGCCAGACTATTCGGTGTATGTGTAGGCAAAGGGGAAGTGAACCGTAACCAGAGAGAAGGGTCCAATGCAGTACTGTCAGGCCAGTCAAAGGACTCCATAATTCTCTAGCGGTAGTATCTCAATGGGTGGCTGGTGTAACTTTTCTTTTGTTTGGGAACTCAAGATAAAAATGCCATACTTAAATTTCAAGCAGGACGTCACCGTAAAATTATTTAAAAACGTTAGACAACTTTATAATCTCTTGAAATGAAACGTGATCTCATCATGAGTGATCTGGGCTAGTAATATTAAACCGACGAGAGACGATTAAGAATTGAAACCTTTTCAACGCGCAGATGTTCATTATTCAAATAAAGAATGGTATAAAACTTCTCCATCTTACTATTCTCCTCCTTTTGATTGCAACTGATTTAATTTTTTTTCCCATGTTAATGTAGCAGAACTTGACGCGTTAGCAGGAATGAAAAATCATTCACATTAGTGCAAAACGTACTTCATACTATATTCAGAATGTATGATCTAACGTGAAAAAAAAAAAAAAGATAAATTTATCCAGTGGTCCAGCTTTTGAACTGCCGAATTTACTGACATTTGAATTTTGAATTATTTTATAACAGATAGGCCTATACAAAATAAATGGAAACATGCACGGAAGGTGAACGCACAGGGGAAGCTTGGAAAGCTTTTTATCAGCAAATCAAATAGTGTATATGATTCCATCACAGAATATTGAAGTGTACTAATTTCCTGCATTAGGCCTATTATCTTTATTGTTATGAAGATTTTCAATTCAACGGCTGGTACTGGCACTGGATATTTTGCAATTTAATTTGTAAGTGTAGCCTATCTGTATGCATGTGCAACTTACGAAAATGTAACCAGGCTGGCCTTATTATAAGATTGGGATGTTTGGATTTATTTCAGTAGAAAGGACTTTCTTCGGCAGCGAAAACATTGCCATCTTGAAGCCAGTAGAGAGTCATTAACAATCAATTTCGTTCGCTTATGTGAGTTATCATTTAACTTTCGATGTTAACTGGAGTTTTTCCTTGAAAAATTTCAGAAATTTTAAAGACTTACTTTTATCATCTCTTGTTTTAGTTTGCGCAGTTATTTAACTATGTAGGCTACTTGGTATCTTTCACTGAAATCTTTAGGGTCAGATGATTTCAATCTAGATACTCCAAGAGAAAGATGTTCATTTCCTTATTGGCGTTTCACGTCGCTTTATAAATACTCTCAATCTCAGTCGGTTTAAAGCTTTCTTTGTTGTTGTTTTCTTTATGGAATGAAACCTTGCTCTTACTGTTAGACAAGATTGTTTTTAGCAAAAGAATAGGCCTCAAACATTGGCATTACAAGTCATTGCCTCTTACTAGAGTTAATATGCAAATGACTTTTGTTCATAACCCTCCCTTTTCAACAACACCTCCTAAACGAGCTCAAAGGAAGACGTGAGAAGCAGCGGTAGCAGGGTACTACGAAGATTCATTTAAATAAAATTTGATGAGCAAACATGACTCTACATTTAGATTGGAGGTTAGTTTTACGATGCATAAGGCTCCTCGTATACACTGTGGCATAACGTTGATCGGCTAAAGTTCTCAAACCTCTCCCAAACTACTGTACTGTATTATGCTGTGAGAGCTCTAGCTGCATCGTATTAAATATTGGCTAAAACCTGCCTTTTACTGTATCTTCATTTACGCTGTTCGAGAAAGAAGGGAAGGGGAAAAGTTGGGCTCCTTAAATTACTCGTCCTCTTTCGAGTTCTCATCAGACCGTTTTGAATGTCATGGTCGATCTTCTTGGTTCTCTTGCAGGTTTGTGATCAATGTATCATGAAAAGTTTGGTTTCCTCACAATAGGTCTATTTATACTTTTGCCAAAAGCGATATACCTTTTGTTTGATGATATCTGCTTTTCAGAACTGCACAGCGTTTTCGAAACTATAGTAATGGAAAAAGATGTTCATGGCTGCAGTTGTCACTGATAACTGCTGGTTAGGCTTGGTAACTGTGGTACTTATTTTCCAATTGCAGCCCATAGAAGTAAATGACGTATGATACTTTATGGGCATAAATATAGCAAGTAATATTGCTTCTAAGCTGTCTGGTTGACTTTCCCTCAGTTTACTCTGTTCTTATTAGTAAAGTTTTAGTGGGTAAGATATCTAGGACACATTTCTTTTTCACAGTAGTTTTATTATTAATAAAGTGTTTTCCTTTTACTAGTTCGACGCTTCGCTCCATTTCTAGCGTTCTCGTGACGGATCTCGTTTCTTACTTACATTCTCAGAAGAGGAAAACATTGATTTAATTGAAACTGCATGTACAGCATTGGAACCCTCCTCAATAAGAGATCCTTTGTGTTCAGATCCTATCACTTGAATTCCGGATTTTTCCTAAAACAGAACATTGCTGATAAGCCCGACCTTCCTTTTACTATCCATGTCAGCCTCACCAAGACCATCATTAGGTGATAAATCTACCACTGCAAAACAGTGTATTCGTCCTCTATTACCTAAAATATTTAATAGATAATATTCCTTCCTATTACACCAGTAAAACTAATCACATCTGTTGGATATCGTGTTTCTATAAATTCTGTACATTTTTATCTGCTATCTTTGCACTCAAGTTATACTCCTATACAACTCTAACCTATGATGTCTCAATACGTCGCTCGTGAGTGCATTCTTTAATGTCTGAAAAGCAGCTTTTTCTCTTTCTCCCCACTGAAACTCAGGCCGCTTCCTCAATGAATCTAGCGGTCGTGCTATGTGACCGAAGTTCTGTATAAATTTACGGTAATAGCCAGCGAGCCCGAGAAAACTGGCTACTTCCTTAGCGTTTTTTGGCTCTGGAAATTCTCTGATTGCAGCTACTTTATCGGCACAAGGCCTTAGGCCTTCGGGTGTTACTATGTGCCCCAAAAATTCTACTTCCTGTTGAAAAAATTTACATTTGTCTAAATTAATCTTCATCCCCTGACGTCTCAAGGCTTCTAACACTTGGATAAGATTTTTTTCATGCTCGTCTGCCGTAGCCCCAATTACAATTATATCATCCAAATAGACAAAAACACTATGTCCTAATAATGAAGCTAATACAGACATCATCACACGAGAAAAAATGGGCAGGAGCATTCTTCAATCCGAAAGGGAGATAATTATACTCAAACAATTGATCATTTGCTATAAAGGCCGTTTTTTCTTTACTTTCGTCATTTAAGGGAATTTGGTGATACCCGGACTTTAAATCTAACGTAGAAAAAAACCTGCTTTCCCTGACTTTAAGTAACAGTTCCTCGATAGAGGGCAAAGGGTATGCATTATCCTTGGTAACAGCATTTATCCTCCTATAATCTACGCATAACCGAAAAGAACCATCCTTCTTACGAACCATCACAATTGGAGAGGCCCGGGGGGACTTGCTTTCTCGAATCGTACCTTGCTCTTTTAATTTATTTATTTCTCTTTCAATTGCCTCTACATGACAGACGGGAGTCCTATAATGTTTAGAACAAATTGGGGGGTGACTGCCAGTCTCGATGTTAAATGGAAACTTAGTAATTCTCCCTAGGGGTTCATCTCCAACTGCAATTACGTCCGCAAAATTCTCTACAATATCTCCTACTCTCTTATAATAATTAATTGGGGTCGCTCCAATAGCTGTTTGACGGAGCTTTCTCAGCCTGTCCCCACCGGGACCTTGACCATGGAAAGACAAGGTTGCCAGTGTCCGTTCGGCTGTCACAAAGGAACATAACTCAAGGTCGCAGACCGACTCAATGCCTAAGTGGAACACTGGGTACTTACATTTATAAAGGGAATTTCAACCTTTCCTTCGGTAATGGTGGTGACTCCTAGAGACATGAAATCCTGCCACTTTTGATGTGGTTTTACGTACACTAGGTCACCTTCGCGCATTTCCGGTGCAGGTGCCACTGATAGGGAGTAGAGGGTGGATGGGGGGATTGATTCACCTGCCTCTGGCCCGGCAGGAACCGCCCCTGCTATCCCCTTAGCAGTAAGGGCGACCCTAACTCGAGGCCGAGTTTCCCCCATAACGGGTATCTCTGTCTCTTCTCCTGGTCCCACTTTCCACCTCACTTCCAGCCCCTCCCCATCGGGGCCCCGTATTGTAACTTGTTTCTCCTTGATGAAATCGATTCCCAGGATAATGGGAATATCCCCCATATTTAATGTCGGGATGACATAGAAGGCATGGGTCACTTCTCGACCTTGAAGGATGATTCGTTGTCTGACAATACGTCGGGTCATCAGTTTGTGACCCCCAGCCGTGTTCAACACCAGGCACTCCTTCGATGTTTGTATGGCATCCGTCCCCAAATGTTCTTCCATAAGAGATACGCTGGCCCCGGAATCAAGCAGAGTGCGCTGCACACACGATCCCAGCTCTACTCTAAGAACGGGGACCGCATTCCTACTTGCATGTGTGGGAGCGGCAGTGGGAGGCGGCTGCTCTACCTCCCGAACCCCCTCAGGCACTCCCGGGGAAGTTGTGCTCGCTGACCCGGGGGTATCCCTTACTGCTGGCTGGGGCACTGACTGGCCTCCCCCGACGTCGAGCCGGGGCGTGACGACTGACTCCTTGGCTCTTCTGTCTTTAGTCCTGGCGGTTCTGACAGACGGCCCGAAGGACCCTTGGTCCCCGTCCCGTGTCGTTTTCCCCTTCCTCTTGTTGGTGCAGGGAAACCGTGATCTCTCGAGCCGACGCCGTTTTTTGGGCAGCTGTTCAGTAGGTGGTCTGTGGCCTGGCATCCAAAACACCGCCGCTGATCGTCGGAGGGGCATGCAGCCTGGAGGTGCCCCCTCCTACCACATTTCCAACATCCGCCAGTAGCCACACTCCTACCTCTCTGACCTCTTCCTCTTCGAGTCCCTCTGCCATATGCACCCCATTCTTTAGAGGTTTTCGAAGATGGTTGGGTGCCGGGCTGCCTTGAAGGTTGGGCCGCTGCCATGAGGGGTAGGGGGAGAGCGTTCATCCCTCCCCCTGCCTGTCTGTGTCGGTTTTTGTCTAGCATCAACTTCGCGGTAGGGATGGTAGTTTCCAAGGGTTGCCCAGGCCCGAGCAGGAGTACGGCTACATCAGAGGGAAGAGCATCCATCATCATCCGTCGGCAGAAAGCATCTTTGGCCGCCCGTGTCCTCCCAATGTTGGGTGCCATGCTGTCGTAATCTTCACTTATGCGGTCAAGGTAGTGGGCGATGCTCTCTCCCACCCGCATGTCTGAGCGATAAGTCGCCCACCGTCTTAGTTTTTCTTCTGCAGTAAGAGCGAAGCGGTTCAGGAGTGCCTTCTTGAAGGCCTCCAAATTCGTGCGGTCAGGCTTCATTCCTCGTAACCGGGTGGCGGCGGCTCCGGTCATCTTTTGCATGGTTAGGGCAATCCGCGTAACGTCAGACCAACCAGGGGTGGCCTCTTTGATGCTTTCCAAGAAGGATTCGATCGACAAGAACCCCTCTACCGACCGTGTATTATCAAATTCAGGAACCTGTCCTATTAAAACGGGGAGTTTATCTATCACTTCCACTGTTTTGGTCACATCCGTCACGGGGGTGTCCATGGCACTTCCCGACTGGGTTGAGATTGTAATGTCACTTCCATTGTTCTGATCTTTCTGCATGTATCTACGTATTTCCGCCATTTCGCGCATGAGTGCTTGTATGTATATCGGTGCGCCCGTTCCCAAATTCTCTCCACTGAGTACCGTGTCTACCATAGCTACAGGATTCGTTTCTCCCCTCTCTCCGCCATCGCCACTCGACGTCGAACTTCTAGTGTTAACCATTATCATTATTGTCTTTTGTTTCCACTTTTTCAATAATAGCACGTCGGCTAAAATCACTTAGCACAGACGTTAATCTGTAAATACCCCACACCTGACACCATTTAATATGACCCGATCTGGGTCGTATTGGGGTTCAATCAATTTTAGGGAAACACGAACAGAGAGGGATTTCATGCACAAATAATAGCCGAGTTGATCATTTTACACATGCTGTATTCTCCAAGTTTACAAGGGCGCCCTTAATTATGATTACGTTATGTTATTAAGAAAAAGCCCTCAGAAAATGGTACTCGGTTGGGCACACATGTTGGCACCTGCCATTCCTGACGTGACACACTCGCTAGGCCTCAGAACTAGACTGTCTGTCCTATGGGGTTTTTACCCAAGAGCCCATACATGGGCGTCGCGATGCCTGATCAATGATTGGTTGTTTTGACCCGAAAGTCTCATAACAACCAATCGGGAGAGGGTTTGGTGACACCAAGCCCAAGCTAACCTGTAACCGTCTTTTTCGTAGTGCCACCCAAGCCACAGCGTAACCGTTCTTCCTCTAACAAAGAAGAAAAATCTGTTGACACTTCACTTATCCCGATCAGTAACGGCGAACTTGACTGTGATCAGTTCATCTATATTTATATATATAATGATAAATTTTGCACATTTCGACGTGCTTTTCTTATTCAAATAAGCCATATATTACATTCCTCCTAATATCTGGATTCTTTATATACCTCGGGATCAGAGACCCAAGGGGGAATCAATTCAAAGATAATAGCATCAGGTCGGACGGGTAATCGAACCCGGACCCGAGAAACTGAGATGAAAGTGACGTGACATACCTTCTATTATCTTAGAGTTGATTCCCCCTTGGGTCTCTGATCTCGAGGTATAGAGAGAATCCAGATATTAGGATGAGTATAATATATGGGTTATTTGAATGCATATATATATATATATATATATATATATATATATATATATATATATATATATACTAACCTATTACTAACCTATTATAATTCATTAATTCCATATATTCATTGAAGCTATTTAAGCATAATGTTATAGGCGAGTTTGTACTTCTTTAGCCTTTTCAAGATTCGAGGTAGTTCACTTCGGACATCCTTCCCGTAACCATATTCAGCGTGGTTAAGTCGTATCCTCCTGTATGTTTATAGGATTTCAAAGAAATTCTTACAGTAACCATATAAACTTTGCCATTGACTAGAGTAAACCTGAATGATAATACAGATTTGCAATCTAGCAAGAGAGATGTACATTCAGCACTCGGCATAGCCTAATAGCCTATGCATTATGTTTTTTGGTTTTGGTGGGATTTAAAAGAGCGATGAATAAATGTGTCACAGAGAGAGACCCCACGTCACGCGGAGCTCAATGGTACCAATTTGGATATCCTGGCACGTGTATTGTCCACACATAGTCCGGAAAGGCGAAATCTGGGAGGTCACGTGACCACTTGGCCCTGTGTAGCACGCGGCATGTATGAGGTAGCAACAAGACTCGTGTACCGTTTGAAAGAGCATGTTACCTGCTATAATCAAACGGGCGGAGGTCAATACCAGACTACTCCTTCTCGAACAGGGCACGCGCAAAGTGGGCCATTTTACAACAGTACCAAATTGTTGCAATTTTCAACTTACCCCCACGAATCTCCGGAATGAAAGACCCCAGTGGGTTCAAGTCCCCCATGAACAAACGCACCCCCAGTAAGTGTGCGTACCCCACTCAGGCATTGGGTCCCGTTACTATCCGTAGGGTGCTTGGGGCCCCCAAGTTTGGGTTATCCCCATAATGCATAACTCAATATAGGGGGCCGCATGGGTGCACGTGTACGTGCATGTGCACTACCTGGTGGTGGGTGTGAGAACCCTGCTCTGTCCCCTCACAGACTGCATCGGTTTGGTGTCCCCAAGTTGCACCGTTCGTCTGCCACTGGGTCGCCATTGTGCCCGTGTTGCGTTTACCGGGAGTACAGGTGACGAAAGACACGCACATGGCACTTGCAAAAGATTTATCCCAGAGATGCGACCCATGGCCTGTGGTAGAGGACAGTAGGTCTTATCCCCATCAGAAGTAAAAACGAGATCTTACGATCCACTTACGAATAAATGGGCTTTGACAAAAATCTTGGTAAACCTCGTAAATCGTACCCCTATACAAAGGCCCCCTGGCTGCACGTAAAAGTGCAATGCAACACTTGGCGGTGAGGGCTGGAAGGCTGTTCCGTCTACTTGCCGGCTGCACCGGTTTGGTGCCCCCTGGTTGCACCGTTCGGGTTCCAAGGGGTTACCAGTAGTCTTACGACGCAATTTCCGGCTGTGCACGAGTTTTGTCTGAAATACGGCATATGCCATGTGGTGGTCGAGCGGTGGGCCTGTAACTACATGGAGTTCAAGCAAAATCTATCGACGAAATTTTCAGTAAATCAACTTCAAGTATTTTTTGAAAAAAGTCCCATTGACTTAACATGGGAAATTTTAATTGAACGTGGCACGTGATTTCGATTTTTCCGAGGGTAGTCACCCATACAGGCATGTGCCCCCGTCCCCCGACCCCAGACCCTGAAATTGTTATGAAATTTGAACCATAAGTTTTGCAGGATTCAAAATGATCAAATCTTCAACACTTTGTGTTTTTTTCCCTTTGGAGAGGTAGCTCAGGTTGATTTTCAATACAAAATCAAATACTAAAGCGTATGATTTTACCTATTGAATCTCAAACTTCAGTTACTTGTTCTTCACCATTGTCCTCTGCAAACATAAAATCCTTCCACACTGTTCATGACTGACTTTTTTATAACAGGAATCATAGCATTTATGAGTTTCTACAGTGATTTCTATATATATATATATATATATATATATATATATATATATATATATATATATAGTATATAAATGGGTGTATGTAGAAGGGTTGATGTTTAGAGAGAATAATGATGAAGGACAATATAAACATAAACTGCAGAAAGTAGCAAAAGAGTATAAAAGTGTTTACAAAACAGAAAATTTGGTAATAAACTTGTGGAATGATAAAGCCATGAAAAAGCAATAACAGTCATGAAGAAAAATTAACCCTTTAGTGGACAAGTAACCCGTACGAAATATATTTTTTTGCTCTCTTTAAGAGTATGATGATCACAACCTATATGACGTAAATCATGCCATATAGTTTCAGCCAATAGGAGTACGCTATAAGTTTCTACTTAGTCAATTAAAGTATGCTAGTATTTCCACATGTCATGCATTGGAAAAAAAAGTAGTGATTCAGTGTCTTCTCAACCCTTCTAGCATCAACATCTGCTGATAATTTCTCCTGCTCTGTGCCACCCTACATCATCATTAATTATGTTAAGTCTCTGTAAACTTAACATAATACAGTGAAATAAATGAGTTTCCTGGTGATATGATCGAAATTAGTGTGCGGTTAGAGGAAAATGGTGAAATAATTTTGTGCGAGTGATCAATATCCCAAATGGGTTTTGTGTCCGGACAGCAGGAAACCATACTATTCTCTATGAGGCTGAGCCACTCAGACTACAAGAAACCACACTAGGGCCAAAAGGGATGAGCTATCCAGACTATGGGGAAACATATGGCCTTCATTGTGGCCTACATTGTACACATTTACACTGAACTTTTGATGATTACTTTGGAAATATTTTGAAATTGTTGTTATATGAGTATAGCATAGTGATACACTTTATACTGCAGTGCCTTGCAGTGTACTTTTAATATGAAAGTGTTGTTCTTTTACCAAAAGTGAGAAAAAATATGCACTTTGTATATTAAGCTTCATTGTGGGCCATAAGATGCATATTGTCATTGAATTACTGATTGTTACAGTAGCAATATTTTGGAATTGTTGTTATGTTAGGCTAATGTAGTGATATACATTGCTTTTTTGCGCATTTTATTTTGACAGTAAAGATGACCTCATTAAAGCTTTCAGCATTAATACTCTCCACCTTGCACCTGGTGAATTAGAGAGGCTGATTTCTATAGTTGGCTGAGTGCATTTTCAATGATTAACCTCCATAAATTTTATAAATGTGTTTTTAGATAAAAACTACATAATTTTCCCCTTAACGTAAGTTCTTAATTTGTTTTTTTTTTAACAGCTTCTGAGACTCGTGTGAGTCCAGAGAACCTCAAATTGTTGGACACCTAGTCCGAGGATGAAGGAGATAACCATGCACCCACATAGATGAAGATTAAGAGTACCGCTGCAAAATTCAAGGACCAGGTGTGTAAGGAGGGGAACATCAGCTGCCATGCCCGGCTGGACTTCATCCATCTCACCCCTGAGATCCAACCATTCCCCTTATGAATACTTTCAGAACCTGTTCATGCTGTCTGTTGTATAGGACATTGTATACTAGACAAACCTCTATGCAAGGCAAAATGATGGCTCTGCCTTTTCCACTGACATCCCTACAATTATGGCGTTTATTAGTATCATTACTTACATGGACGGTGTACATAGGCCTAGCATCAAGGATTACTGGTCTCAGTGGACTAGGATGCAACAGGTATTGGATATAATGCCATCGAAAAGGTTCTGGCTAATGGGGTTCCATATCCATTTCAATAACAAAGAGAATGCCAAGCCTGCTACTGACCAATTCTCTAAGATTCAACCACTCTTCAATGCTGTTCATTAATGTGGCCGAGACAACAGTGGTCATGATGTCTCACGAGGGGACCAAGGCCAGATCCTTGAGGCAATACATATAAAGCAAGCCTGACAAGTGGAGGTACGAGCTGTTCTGCAGGACAAGCACTGATGGCTTCATTCATGACATCCACCTATACCAGGAAGAGATTATATTTTCTAGTCATCTGACGAGTCCCTCAGGAGGAGTCTGCCCTGCAGATCAGCAGCAAGATGTTATCACATTTATCAAGACTTGAAGAAATAACACTAGTCTGCTACCTATGCAGACAACTAGTTCACAAGTATTAACCACATGGAGTACCTCAAGAATCATTTTGTTTGCAGAAATGTGAGCATTGCTAGATCCAGTAAGATTGGTTATCCTCTACTCACATCTATCAAAGAAATGAAAGAGAAGGCTGTTTTAGTGGGAAACATGAGGCTTACTGTTCTGAAGGGATTCTTTACATGTAATGTTGTTACAATAATGTCATGTGATGCTGGGTGTCACCAATGAATTCAATATTAATGCCATTTGTGATTGATATTTACATCAATTAAAGCGTTCCTGACAAATAGTCATCATAAATAGCCATTGATGAGTTATCGGGGTGGAGATACGTCGATTTCAAGTCTAAGTATAGATTCCTGAATCCAACAGGAATATGAACAGTGCACTTGAAATGAACACATCTCTTTTTTGTGTACTGCCCATATATATATATATATATATATATATATATATATATATATATATATATATATATATATATATATATATATATATATGTATATATATATACATATATATATATATATATATATATATATATATATATATATATGTGTGTGTGTGTTTGTACAGTATGCATATATATATATATATATATATATATATATATACATATATATATATATATATATATATATATATATATATATACATATATATGTATGTATATATGTGTGTGTGTATGTGTGTATGCTGCATACATAAATGCATGTGTGTATGTTGTTTTCTATTGACAACATAGAGGATTTCCTTATATTTTCTTTTACGAATTTGTTATCATGTAGGGTTTCCTTTCCCGGAATTTTAATTAGTTGTTTCACTTGCATTCTCACTCATATTCATACTTTCAACAATGTGGAATTTAAATGATTTAGTGATACCCTTATTTACCTACAAAGAAAATTTAAGGAAGCAAAACAGTAAGGTAGAACTTCTCGTTAAACAATATGTCCGTTTTTTTAAATATTTCAAGACCTTAAGAAAATATTATCTTTTTTCCTTTCCCTGGTGAGGAGACGTCAATCACTCACAATATTTTCAGCCCAAAAGACAACGTCTACTGAAGAAGAGCATCAGCAAAGTTCCTGTCGCTCTATTATGGAGTTGAAAATAAAATTCTATATAGGTCATACCTGTCTTAGAATTACACAAAAGCGTAAAATAAGAGGGAAAAGGAAAAGATAAAGCTTCAAGCTCAAATAACTAGTGCCTCAATAAACAGATAAAAACAACGGAGTCCCTCACCATTTCATTAGTCAGAGATCGGGCCTGATGTACGTTATTTTTCAGTCTTATCTCGTCTGGCTGAAAGAACAATAAATCTTTGCCTTGTGTGGATGGATAGCTTTACTAGTGGTCTTATCGCGCATTCTTCCACCGGTATGACGACTGAGAGGGAAACACAGATCATTTCAAAGTGTGAGGCCAAATACTGAATATTAAATCAGTCAGAAAATAAATGTAACGTTAGTCTTATGGCATTTTGCCAAATCACGCATGGGTTCATAATAAGGAAGGGGAGTAACGACTTGGTCGCAGTCGCTACCAAGAAAGTACTGTTCTCTCATCCTAATTAAACCTGACATGTCTTTTGCAACAAGATTTAAGATTTCATCTAGTGACACCATGAAATACTTCTTGCCATCCAAAGATTTTGCTTATAAACTATCAATAGTGGTTATTAAAAATCCTCTGACATGGTATTTATCAATTGAAAAATGCATAGTTATAGAACTGTTTATTTTCCGTTCACTTGGATTTCACTTCGAGAACCAATTACAATTAACCGAAGCGCGTGCTATCTCTCTCTCTCTCTCTCTCTCTCTCTCTCTCTCTCTCTCTCTCTCTCTCTCTCTCTCTCATACACACCGTGACTAACAGATGAATTTGCTCTCATCAGTGACATTAAAAATAAACTCATGTGTTCTTGCGGATACTTTCGTTTCCCATAACATGCAAATATCGTTTGTCTATGGTCTCATTACCTTCTTCTGAATGTTATTTCTGACCGACTGTTTGTCTTAAGCATTTGTGATGTATTGCTTCGATTTGACTTTGGCCGATTTTTTTTTTTGTACATTTATCTATTTCATCAATTAAAGTACGATATTTTCGAGAGAGAGAGAGAGAGAGAGAGAGAGAGAGAGAGAGAGAGAGAGAGAGAGAGAGAGAGAGAGAGAGAGAGAGAGAGAGAGATCCTCTGATTGAATCATTATGAATGAGTAAACCAATGCAACGTATCAGAACAAACTTCTTAAGAAACACGAGACTGTTGCAGAGTGTTCATGTCTGTCGGTCATTAGATGGGATTTATTTAAAACAGTTATGATGTTCATCAGTTTTAGCATCTTATGAAAACAAAAACCATACGATGAAGATTTTAGATATTTAGAAATGTATCAAAAGTTATGACACATTCCTTATTCAAAATGATATAATATTCTCTTCAAAACCAAAAGGGAAAAAAAAAGATTCTTCACAAATAATCGAAGAGCAATTTTCAACGTCTATGCGAGCATTTCATTGGTCATTATAATTTTGCCAACCATACCTGGCAAACTCAGGTCTGAAGTTTATGGAGTACCTTGATCTTTATTAATAAAACAACATGAAGAAACAAACATCATCACACCCTGTGATAATGGCCATTCGCGTAATACAAACGTTAAAGAAAACCAAAGTACTGACCTCTAGGAGTACAGTTTGAATGTCTTCCAAAATACAGGCTATTAAAATGCAAAATGAAAATTGCCCGGAAAATAACTCTAATTTCATCTTTAAGATATGGTTGATCTTAACGGCGCTGTGTTGGAGACAGTCATGGTCATCTGAAGAAGACAAACATATGCATTCGCATTAGGCTATATTACTACAACTGTTCACGTGGTTGTTTGCTATCACATAGCGAGTACTGTGAAACTGTAGTTGGCAGCGCTCACTGTCGCCTCATATCTATCTTATCATTTGAGGACTTTTCTGGCTAATGCGGTATCCAGCTCACTACTGCACGTATGACTCATGGCAGAATTAGGCAAATGTTAAGACCAATGACGCCATCGGGGTGATGTTGACAAGATAAGAGTTATCTCCCAATGATGCCAATGATGACGCTCAGCATGTTGGATGCCATATACCTTTTGATTTCCAGTGCATAACATTAGAAGGAAAGTTGAAACGAAATTTCCCTTTGCTCTCCAAAAGCAATTTCATATCAGTTTGATTAAAACCACAAGATTATCTCTATTAGAGATCTTTTTTATATATAGCTTAGATGTATCATCACCAGAGGCAAAAATTATATATCAAAGTCAACACATTAAGACAGTAAAAAATACAGTGAAACTGATCTGTACAGCTGTTCCATCCAAGTAAACTCTAGATGACATCATGCAAAAGTGCAAGAGATAAGGTCTGAGAACAAAAATTACAGTTTTTATGGTAAGGACAGTAATCAGCAAACACTTGCCAATGTTTGTAAAACATTTCACAGAAAATTCTGAAGTTCTTCAGCGGGAAACGAGACCTAAAAATGGAGCCATTATTAACCATACAAAATTAAAGCAAGTTTTTTCTTGGAACCTTTTTTCATGGGTTCATTAAAACTGAGTTATGGGCAGTGTCTCTTAGTTTTCCCTTTAATAATGGATTACTTGTTACAATGGATTTTAAAACTACTTAGAGGAGTCTTGTCCTTAGCTCAGATCAATGCCCGACATGTTTCATTCATATGCAGACAAAAATACAAAGTTGGCATGAAAACCAGAATATTCCAAACCTTTTGGTTAATAGAAATCATTTAGTTTTCTCTAGCAACTCAAGAAGCAAAAGATGATACCTAATACTTTTTACATCTATTGTTCACACACACACACACACACACAAATAATGATAAAATAAACACATAGATAATCTCGTGCTTAATAAAATTCAGATAAGATCTGAATTTCTTTTAAAGTATTTCATATTACCTCACACACACAACCCACATTACGGCAAAGCGCTATTTAGCGTATGTATATAAAGCAACGTGTTTTCTTTTTGTTGTTTTTATATTAAGCGAAGATCTTTCCCTTTTCCTGCAAACTAACACTAAAATACCCTTTTTGGCTGGTGCGAACTGACATGAAAGGGTGCAGCAGCAGCAGCAGCGCCCTGATCACTCAGTCATGAGTACATGATCTAACATCATTGCACAAACACTGCATCACTCTCTACTTGGCCATATCTTCTTGCGTAAACAAGAGAGGAACACGAATAAAGTCTGATATAACAGAAACCCACTTCAACATTCTATGTCAACTTTCTCACACTGTTTCATAGTGTGCTACAGTTTCTATACATAAAAGTATATCTCAATAATTCTACGCCAAAATAAACCGAAATATATACTATTTATAATCAGAAAATATTATTAAAATAAGGCAATGCACATAAGTAACGAGTCACATTTTAGTTAGTATTACAATAAAACGCAAATTCCACCGGGCAGTTTAATCAGACATGAATCAGATTCCATGTTAAGCAGATGGTTTCAAGAGGTGAATAAATCGGTTGATATATAACTGATCTAAAAATATGAGAGAGAGAGAGAGAGAGAGAGAGAGAGAGAGAGAGAGAGAGAGAGAGAGAGAGAGAGAGAGAGAGAGAGAGAGAGAGAGAGAGAGAGAGAGAATGTTTGGTCATGCAACAACAACAGAATAATTCATGCTAAGGATTAAATGAGTTATTTTTCTTTAGTGGGTAAGTTTCGTTTTGCTTCTTTCGTATTCTTCACGTTCGAGGTATTTTAATGAGAGAAACTCCGACTGACTAATCTTTTTGAAAGGATTCATTTCTGGAATCTGGGAGAGAACATTACATCCTTGTATATAATCTCTCTCTCTCTCTCTCTCTCTCTCTCTCTCTCTCTCTCTCTCTCTCTCTCTCTCTCTCTCTCTCTCTCTCATACAAAATAAATAATAAAAGCAAAACAATAGTTTAGAGTCCTTATGCCATCAGGATAGAACAGTGACTATAATCGTTACTCAGGGACAAGGTCATTCTTGAGAACATTCCCATCATATGATACGAAAGAAACTATTTGTTAAACTCCCCAGAAGAAAGAAATAAATATGAAGTATTCCAGAATCCTATCACCCCTAACTAAAGATTTCAATAACGGTAAACATCGTTGATCAATAATAAATTAGGAGAGATTAGATATATATCGCTGAGATATAATTGAAAAGTAATTTTGTTATAAAAGATTATTGAGGGAATGGAAACTAAGTAGTATTAAAAGAAAACAAAAGCATAAATCATATTCGTCAGAATGTATTTTGGAATTCCATGATAACACATAAGTTACTACAAAGAAAACAGACGTCTGTAAAACCACAAACAAGAATTTTTTTAAGTTGGACTAAATCTAACTTAGTAAAGATACTGATCATTGGCAAACACAAGAAAAGTCAAACACATTAAGTATTGGAAACTATCAATATTGCCCGGCAAGTAACTTCATCAGATAATATTAGTTTTTAAGGAAAAAAAAATTATCACAAAATCCTAGAATTTTAATTTATAACGTGTAGTTACAGAGTTACATTGTGATGTTTGGTAATTTTATAAGATTGAATAAAATATCTGTAACACGATTAATGGCAATATCAATAGCACGAACACATGAAGCGTAGCCTACAGGTGACTTGGAATTAGTGACCCCATTACAGAACTACAGGATAAGAAAAATAGTTGTTGTCGTTGGTTTGGATTGCCTTACCTTATGTAAAGCAAGGGCTCTTGCATTGGCAGTCCATGATGAAAAAAAATTATTTTGCACGTGTAATCAAATTGGGTTAGATTAAGGTGGTTTAATCGATTATTCAGGGAATAACTATAGTGGTTTCATTTGATCATTAATATGACTCAAGACTCCAACAATGATTTAATTAAGTAAAAAAGGAAACATTATTTAAAATTCTTGGATGTTCTTTTATCATTTATAATCTAAAATTATATTCTGTCGGCATTCTAATCGTACAAGAAATAAAAAAAAACGCTTAAACGGCTCATTGCCTCTAAAAATTTTCCTCTATAAAGGACTCGTTAAAGGTGTAGGCCTACTTGAACATGCAAATTCTTTATTGTACGAACAATTTCGAACATACAGAAGAGATGCTGCAGAGACCGAATACTTCATGGACTTGGTCAAGACAGGAAAACGAGAAGAGCTGACAGGGAACATATATACACAGAAGAACCTCTTTAGTTACGACGATCGCAGTCAGTCTTAAATAATACCAAATTTCGAGCAGATATAAAAATAAAGAAAATACGGCTCGTCCTTTGGGTCGCCCGTTAAGATTTATTAACAAAGTTATTTCAGGCAAAGAAAAGATTGTTTGCCATGAGCCAGAAATATCAAAACATGGAAACCGAAAGGCGTATGTGACGCCCAACTTTTGACTTATGTATAAAAATAATCATTCAAGAATTTACTGCAAGTGGGCATCTCCCTTTATAATGTGGTGGTACTTGTTATCAACCCTGGAAAGTCCAGGAATAGCGTCACTTCTACCTCTGTTTTTTTTTTTTTTTTTTTTTTTTTTTTTCTTTTTTTTTTTTACTATAGATATGATCATCACCATTCACCAATAGAAACGCCTTCATGGTCTCTTCTTAAAATCCTGTCTCATCAGAGTAAGGCTGCGTTTTGTGCGTTTTGTTATTGCCTAGTATTAAATTTGAATCCTCTTTACGCACTCTCCTTCCAGTCCATTCCATATGGAGCTTCTCAGCAGAGCCACCACATTTCCACATTTCCTTATCTATGGCATCTATAGGGATTTGCAATAACGAATATTAGGACTGGTTGGATTTCTACTCCGATCATCAACTTGTTTTCATTTTCTTTTGCTTGTTTGACATGATTTATGTAAGCTTCCTTCTTTCAAATTAGAAGCGTCTCGCTGATTTATAACGATATCCATCAATTTCTAATCTTATTTCTATTCCCCAGCAGTTGATATGAGCGTTAATCTCTCGTGTACTAGACCTTTTGCATAAAAAAATATTCTATACATACACAAATATATACAGCGTACACATATATTACATAGTAATGTGTATTTTGTAATTCTATCGACCCTGATAGTCAGTCGAATTTAGTGCTTAGTAACTAAAGTAGAGAATGTTGTCAATCCCAAAAACTTCCGGAGAATTGGTAGGTTAACACAAACAAGGGTCAAATCCCGAACACGTTAAAATGATAGACGCATAAATAGTATACCAGTGCCTAAATCTATAATTTTTCCAAGACGGTTTAAAAAACAAGTTAATGCAAAGCAATTCAACTGACTGAAATTTGTTTTTTAACTCCGTAGTTAGGACAGGTTCATCTCAACCCATTGAAAGACCCTACGTATGCAGAAATGTGCAGACAGACGGAAACAGACAGAGAAAGATAGGTTACATGATATGATTGGTCTTGCGAATATGATAATTCATCGTTTCTTTCCTTATTAAATACTGTCCACTTTTATCATAAAACGTTTCCAAGAGCATTCTTTGATGGTTTTACTCAGGGTAATTTATTTATTTATTTTTTTTTTTTTTTTTTTTTTTGATAAGTGGATAATTGCTTATGAAGACAATCATACAGGGGAAATAATTCTTGGTATGAACATCGCATTGAATAATTGCCCCGAGAGAGAGAGAGAGAGAGAGAGAGAGAGAGAGAGAGAGAGAGAGAGAGAGAGAGAGAGAGAGAGATTGTTCAATTGCATTCAGGTTATCTGGTGAGTCTTATCTAGACAAAAATAGCCTTTTGATAAAAAATTGTGCATCCCATGGTTATCTAAATAACCATATAAAGATCTTCAGATAAGCAATTTCGCAGTGCAAAACAAAACATAAAAGAGCTGCAACTGTTGAATGAAAACATTCTGCTGTTAATGTGGACAAATGTAACATAAGGCAGAAGATGTAGGTCCTGAGTTTAGGCCAAAGTCATTAAAAGAGTCGCTCGAGACCACCGAAAAGCCAGCACAGATGGTTTGGTCACTGGCTCACTTTACCACTTTCAACCGGCTTCAAACACTTCAGAAGTCAGGACAGTCTTATAAATTGTCTTCTCTCACTATACACAGACGAAATTCAGACAGTTTCTCTGTTCCTTACTTTAATCAGGCACTGTAATTCTAATTTTTTCGCTGCCCTCTGATCTCTCATTCTTCTAACGTTATACACATATCCTGCCATACGTATAAATCATAATTTTGAGTTTTCTTTTGCAGACATAACATAAATTTCACCACAAAACTAGAACATGGTGTAATGCAACTTTCCTGTCAGGCATAGATTATATATTTCTAATGTGTTGACCTGAGAAATAGGAAACATTGTGCTGGCTTTATTCTTACCTGCACCTCCAGCTTTTATTAATGGCAATAGTAAAGGAAGGGAAGAATACAAAATATGAATAAAAGAAAATGAGCTTTCTATGTCTGACCCGACACAATACTCTATGTATATCATTCCCCTAGTAAAGTATTACACCTGACACGGAATTCCACTTAAAGATTGTTAAACATTTTCCAGTATACAACTCTAACCGTGCACACATATTTCTTATATCTTGACAAACGCCAATTGTGAATCTGTGATGAGTCATATCTACAAACCATTGATGTCTGACAAACCGGAAAAAATTATACTGAATTCTCCTAAGATAATGAGATTAGAGTTATCGCAAATTCTAATCTATAAAGATACGACGAATACATGTTGGATATAAGTTAGCAGATTACTACGAATATCAAAACCCTTTAAGCCCTGTTGATGCTAATCTTGTATGGGAAAGAATGCAGACAGCGTAGTTCATAAGCAATAAATAAAGTAATTGTAAATACAAATTTCACAGGTGTACTTTTATGGTAGCTTCATATAAATAGATCCTTGTATTAAATATTTATTCTTTCGCAAAAAAGGAAAATGTTTTCTAGACTCAACTGTGTCATCAAATTTAAATAACTGTGTCTACATCGTATTTTCCCCTGTGGAAGTGCTAAGCTTATACAGCCCATAGGTGAATATCTTTAGACACTGCTTGATGTTATAGCTTTAGTGTGTTCTCAAATTGGTACCTTCTTTTTATACCATACAAATCTTTAAGTTACGTGATTACATCCGAATGGCAAAGAAAGCCAGACTTGAAGCCCTTGTAGCATAAATTTTCAGGTTTTAGTTGCTTTAGCAAACAAGCAGCCAGTAAAAAAACAATAAGAGCAGTGCTACAAGCATCATGAGTCTTGACAAAAACAACAAAAATAGGCACTAAATCAATGCCGGTAAGCTTGCAACAGTTATGGTATGCTGTCACGTTTCTCTTGGTATCACAATGAAATCATATTATGTTCACCTCATGACTTTTCATACAAAAATGATAGGTTGGAAGGATGTCTCCATAGAATATGCAGTTCATGATAATATTGGTTATATGAGGGTGTGTCCCTGTGATATCAGTCACAACACGGATTGATTTCGTCTATCGAGTCCCGTTGGAAGGACCCCTGGCCGGCGCACTAGTACTGGATATTATGGGGTCCTTGGGAGCGTCCCTTTCTTTTCTAAAAAGACAGGCCAACCTTTCTGACTTGCCTTTTCTTATTATTATTATTATTATTATTATTATTATTATTATTATTATTATTATTATTACTGCTAGCAAGGCTACAACCCTAATTGGAAAAGCAAGAAGCTAAAAGCACAAAGCCTCCAACAAGGAAAAATAGCCCAGAGGGGAAAGGAAATAAGGAAATCAATGAACTATAAGAGAAGTACAGATCAAATTAAAATAAAATATTTTAAGAACAGTAACCACATTAAAATAAATATTTCATATATGAACTATACAGTAAGAACTTAAAAAAAAAAGAGAGAAATAAGATAGAATAGTGTGCCAGTGTATCCTCTAACCATAGACAGTGGAAGACCATGGTACAGAGGCTATGGCACTACCCAAGACTAGAGAACATTGGTTTTATTTTGGAGTCCCCTTCTCCTAGAAGAACTGCTTACCAAAGCTAAAGAGTTTCTTCTACCCTTACCGAGAGGAAAGTAGCCACTAATCAATTATAGTGCAGTAGTTAATACCTTGAGTGATGAAGAATTGTTTGGTAATCTCCGTGTTGTCGTGTGTATGAGGACAAAGGAGAATGTGGAAAGAATAGACCAGACTATTCAGTGAATGTGCACCAAAGGAAAATGAGCCGTAACCAGAGAGAAGGACCCAAATGCACTACCATTTGGTCAAAAAGGACCCAATAACTCTCTAGTGGTAGTGTCTCAACGGGTGGCTAGTGCCCTGGCCAAAATACTCTCTATGTCTCTTTTTGTCCAACTGTCCAACTTCTTCAACTTTACCCTGCTCTAAGTTCTCTTACTTTTAATCATCCTCGAAAATCTAGGTTTTGATAACCATAAGAGCGTAGGCTAATTAGGCACTGAGAATTACGAATCTCACCACGCATCCACAATTTAAATAATTCACGAAAGTTTTCCTCTCAGAATGGCGCCCTTTTCCTTAAATCCAGTTCATTCATCTATCTGTGGAGTTATTCACAAAAGGAATAAGTTTTAGCCGCATTCGTAGGCGTAGCTCTTGGCATATGATGCAAGATTATCCGGGCTTCCAGGATTCAAACTTGGGTAGCATAAAGCATATGTCGATTAATTTAGTGACGGAGTCAAAGACCACGAAGAAAACAATAATTTGATGTTCAGCGTCAAATTAAAGCATTGAAAACCTGTCACTCATGGCATAAAAGAAAGTTACCGTCTATGTGAGTTAATACAGTAAATTATCCAAAAACCGAGAAAACAAACTGTAAATACTATTTCTGGGAAATAAAACCGAGCATACTACGAAAAGATAAACGCTCCTCTCTCTCTCTCTCTCTCTCTCTCTCTCTCTCTCTCTCTCTCTCTCTCTCTCTCTCTCTCTCTCTCTCTCTCTCATAATCGAAATTTCTTATGAAAATCAGCTGTAGGGTTATGTCGCAACGAGTATAAAAATGGATGAAGGAGACAAATGATGGAAGAGATAAAAGAGGAAGTAACAAAAAGCAAGATCATCATCATTGTCAATATCAAAACGTTTGATGGGATCAACTGGTTAAGTGCGCTGTTGTTCTTCAAGAGTGTAGGCGTCAGCAATCTCCATAATGACCAATATCCGCCGCTTGTTCTAAGGGAGAAAAGCATTAGGATTTTGCTCAGGGTCATATTATTGGTCTCGACTAGAGCGAATACACATTACTTCTATAAAAAGAAAAGACTACAATCGTAATCTGAAGAGAAAAGGTCTGGCGAATTCAGAAGAGTTACAGTCTATTTTCCAATTTAAGCTGTAAGTTATGATGAGCAATAAATAGGAATGATAAACATCATGTTTGAACGTAAAAGTTCGATTAATTTCATTTGCGTTGCGTTGTGTACAGTATATGTCTGTGTGCATAAATGTAGCTAGAGAAAGTTTCATAACGAAGTTTTATTTTTTGGGGCCATTCGCCGTAAACTCGTCGTCAGATGAGTGTCGTGTATTTGTTTACACAAGAACATTACTGATGTATCAACTAAACGGATGGTCTGTGACCGAAGTGAGCAATAATTCGTCCGATTGCTTTTACATAAGAGAGGGAGGAAGGAGAAACTGAGAAATCCTTAATATAATTTCTAAGGTTCTGCCAAACAAACTTTTAAAGCTGGTAGGCTGCATTTAAAACTTGTCAGGCCTTAAACTATGGTAACCAATAAGTCTACGTGACTGGACGCGTAATATCAAGATTGACAACGCAGGTGCAAAATTCAATGGCCCACAAGTGTTGAGATATGAACTCTTGATTACCATAGAATACGGGAAGTAAAAATATATTGAATTATATTCCTGATCTCTTATCAAATCTCAAGCAATCTACAGTCTTTTCTGCAAAAAAAAAAAAAGAAAAAAAACATAGGCCTATATATGACATAATAACAACAATCATTGCTATTCCGAAACCAAATGAATTATTCGATAACCATATAGGCAAATCTCACAATAATTCAATAATTGCTTTTTTTTTTTTTTTTTTTTTTTTTTTTTTTTTTTTTTTTTTTTTTTTTTTTTTTTTGTCTAAAGCAGATTTGACTGAACAAGCACCTTTTTCACCATTCCTTACCAGCCCCTGGTAGATTAGGGGAAAAGGGGACTGGCAGCCGAGCTTAATCTTGAGGGAAAATACATGACAAAACCTTTTCTTAAACGATGCACGAATGTAATCCAGGAAAAAAAACAGAAAAAAAAATTGTAGCACAGAAATAGAAGGGCCACCAAACCATGCAATGATGTGCAGGGTTAGCAGGCTATTCAGTGTTACGAGGTCTCCTGTGTGTAGAAGATTAATCTCAAAAGAAGAGTTAGAAAAGCATCGGTGAAAGAGTCAGCGTAGAAGTCTCCATGCTCAATAATAATGAAAAGATACAAAGTAACGTTCGATCGAATTAGATTGGACTGAATTATAAAGGTCAGGCCAGACTGGAGCTTGGCGCCGAGTCATAAATATCCAAAACATGTGAGAAATATGAGATCTCATTAAAGCACTATTTAAAAAAAACACATTCACAAATTATTTCATGAATTCTCAAATTTAAACAAAATGAATAAGTTTATAGGTAATGGGTTGGCCAGAGCACCAGCCACCCGTTGAGATACTACCGTCAGAGAGTTATAGGGTTCTTTAACTGGCCAGACTGTACTATATTAGATCCCTCTCTCTGGTTACGGTTCAATTTCTCAACACATACACCGAAATCTGGTCTATTTTTTCCACATTCTCATCTGTCCTCATACACTTGACAATACTGAGATTACCAAGCAACTCTTCTTCGCTCAAGGGGTTAAGTACTGTACTGTATTTGTTCAGTGGCTACATTCCTCTTGGCAAGGGTAGAAAAGACTCTTTAGCTATGGTAAGCAGCTCTTCTATGTGAAGGACACTCCAAAATCAAACCATTGTTCTCCAGTCTTGGTTGAGAGTTCTCTTGCTTGAGAGTACACTCGGGCTCAATGTTCTATCTTATTTCTCTTCCTCTTGCTTTTTTATTTTTTCAAGTTTTTGGAATTTATATATGAAAGATCTATGTAGTTTATCTATTTCCTTATTTCTTCCTTCAATGGACTCTTTTATTCCCAGCTGGAGCCCTTGAGCTTTGCATCCTGCTTTTCCAGCTGGGGTTGTAGCTTAGCTAATAATAATAATAATAATAATAATAATAACAATAATAATAATAATAATAATAATGTTGAATACAGGCTAAACCCTTTGAATTCCTTTATGTCTCGGTATATTTACCACATTCAGTCCCATTATGATATAATCAATATCTGGTACTCTTTGTTTTCTTTTATCATTTATTTACGTATATGGTATATATACATGTGTATTATTATTATTATTATTATCATTATTACTAGCCAAGCTACAACCCTAGTTAGAAAAGCAAGATGCTATAAGCCCAAGGGCTCCAACAGGGAAAAATAGCCCAGTGAGGAAAGGAATTAAGGAAATAAATAAATGATGAGAAAAAATTAGCAATATATCATTCTAAAAACAGTAACAGCGTCAAAACAGATATGCCCTATATAAACTATTAACTACGTCAAAAACAGATATGTCACATATAAACAATAAAAAGACTCATGTCAGCCTGGTCAACATAAAAACATTTGCTCCAACTTTGAACTTTTGAAGTTCTAGTGATTCAACTACCCGATTAGGAAGTTCATTCCACAACTTGATAACAGCTGGAATAAAACTTCTAGAATACTGCGTAGTACTGAGCCTCATGATGGAGAAGGCCTGGCTATTAGAATTAACTGCCTGCCTAGTATTACGAACAGGATAGAATTGTCCAGGGAGATCTGAATGTAAATGATGGTCAGAGTTATGAAAAATCTTATGCAACATGCATAATGAACTAACTGAACGACGGTGCCAAAGATTAATATCTAGATCAGGAATAAGATATTTAATAGACCGTAAGTTTCTGTCCAACAAATTAAGATGAGAATCAGCAGCTGAACACCAGACAGGAGAACAATACTCAAAACAAGGTAGAATGAAAGAATCAAAACACTTCTTCAGAATAGATTGATCACCAAAAATCTTGTAAGACTTTTTCAATAAGCCTATTTTTTGTGCAATTGAAGAAGACACAGACCTAATGTGTTTTTCAAAAGTAAATTTACTGTCGAGAATCACACCTAAAATTTTAAAAGTCATACAAATTTAAAGACACATTATCAATACTGAGATCCGGATGTTGAGGAGCCACCGTCCTTGACCTACTTACAATCATACTTTGAGTTTTGTTAGGATTCAACTTCATACCCCATAATTTGCACTATGCACTAATTCTAGCTAAATCTCTATTAAGGGATTCAGCAACCCCAGATCTACATTCAGGGATGGAATTGATGCAAAAAGAGTAGCATCATCTGCATATGCAACAAGCTTGTTTTCTAGGCCAAACCACATGTCATGTGTATAAAGTATGAAAAGTAATGGGCCAAGAACACTACCCTGTGGAACACCGTATATCACATTCCTATACTCACTATGGTGCCCATCAACAACTCTTTTAGATCTATTACTTAAAGGCCTCCAAGGCCTTTACGAAAACCAAATTGCAATTTAGGGAGTAGATGATTACCTTCAGCAAACCTATTAAGACGTTTTGCCAGAAGACGTTCTAAAACTTTAGATAATATGGGAGTTATGGAAATTGGCGGTAATCAGTGGGACTTGAGCTACCACAAACACATTAACATAGAGGAATAACATTACCAATTCTCCAACAAGTGCTAAAAGCTCCTCTTCTTGCTAACTTGCGCAAAATAACAGATAACTTTGGAGCTGAGAAATCTGCAGTCTTTATAAAAAACAAAGGAAAAATACCATTTGGGTCTACACCTCCATAAGCATCAAGGTCCATCAACAGAGCTTTAATCTCACGAGATCGAAAAGCTAAACTAGTTAGATTAGCCTCAGGAAAACAGGAATGAGGAAGTTCAAGTTTTTTTCATTACTCTGTTTACTGTCAAAAACATCAGCCAAAAGGGTTGCCTTTTCCTTTGGACAGTGAGTGACTGAGCCATCTGGTTTAAGTAAAGGAAGAACTGTTGCATCTACACCAAAGAGTGCAGATTTAAGGGTACACCACCATTTATGTTCCTGAGTTGTAGCAGAAAGGGTTTCTTTTATGGTTAAATTGTACTCCTTTTCAGTTGAGGCATAAACTCTCTGAGCAAAAGCTCGGAGCTGAGTATAGTTGTTCCAGGTCAAATCTGATCTGTTACCCTTCCAAAGGTGATAGGCCTCCTGCTTCTCCAAATAAGCATGTCTACAATCATCATTGAACCACAGTTTGTCCTTCACTCGGTACCTTAGCACACGAGAAGATATACGCCTATCAATTATGTTGACTAGATTCTCATTCAAAGGAACAACAGGATCTACAATACTATATAATTGTGACCAATTCAAGCACAAAAGATCATTAAAAATCCCATTCCAGTCTGCTTGGGATTTCATATAAATTTTACAAGAATATGATATATCAGGGACAGGCTGCTCAGTCTTCACTACTAATGAAATCAAGGCATGATCAGATGTCCCGACTGGAGAACCAACCTTACTAGTTATAACACCAGGGGAGTCAGTGTATACGAGGTCCAAGCAATTACCAGACCTGTGAGTAGCTTCATTTATGATTTGCTCACAGCCTGATTCAAAGCCAAAGTCTAAAGCTCTTAAGACATGGCGATCGGTAGGAGAGATAGAACTTAATCACTCCCTATGGTGAGCATTAAAATCACAAACAAAGACAAAAGAAGCCTTTCTATCATCTTCTTGTATCTTAGCCATAATGGTAAGAAGACAATCGAAGATAGAATCATCCATGTCTGGATTCCGGTAGATCGAACACAAATAAAAGTTGTTATGCCTGCCACAAACTTTTATTACCTGAATCTCATGACATCCACATTGATAGCAGGACTTATGAGAAGCAGGGTACTCGGTCCTAATATACACCGCCATTCCCCTGGCCCTAGGGATGGCATCACATTTCAACATTATTGACTTCTTAAAACCAGTTATAAGGAGCTCAGATGAGTGCCTCATATTAGAAACGAAAGTTTGCGAGCACAAAAGAATATCATACTGTCTGGACGCAACTGTAAGGTCTTGCATATTTGCATGAAGACCACGAATATTGCAATACAGAAGACAACATTGACGAAATCTAGGACGTACTGGTCCCGGATTTCGCTTAATGTCTCCAGACAACATAAGAATTAATAGAAATAAAAAAGACATCATACTTAAAAACTAGATTAACAAGAATTATAACAAAAACAATATGTATAGATTTATAAATAAAGTTATTGATGATACCCATAGACTATAGTAAAAAGTCGGAAAAACTGGTCAACATGGAAGAGCCGATACACCATGCAAGGCTAAATACGCTCCAGGATAGCCACTTCAACTGAAGGGAGGACAGTAAGGATGGTTTTGAGAAGTAAAGGAATCAGAAAAAGGAAAAGACAACCTCTTGATAAACCACCATGCATCCATGGCCCTTCTATTAATAAGCCTGCCCAACACACCATTTGAAAAAAAACAAGAGGAAGAAAAAAAAATAATAATAAGATAGAATAGTGTGCCCGAGTGTACCCTCAAGCAAGAGAACTCTAACCCAAGACAGTGGAAGACCATAGTACAGAGGCTATGGCACTACCCAAGACTAGAGAACAATGGTTTAATTTTGGAGTGTCCTTCTCCTAGAAGAGCTGCTTACCATAGCTAAAGAGTCTCTTCTACCCTTACCAAGAGGAAAGTATACTGAACAAATTGCAGTACAGTAATTAACCCCTTGGGTTTAGAAGTGTTAAATATCTCATTGTTGTCAGGTGTATGAGGAAAGACAAGAATATGTAAAGAATAGGCCAGACTATTCTGTGTAAGTGTAGGAAAAGAAAAAATAAGCCGTGACCAGAGAGAGGGATCCAGTGCATTACTGTCTGGCCAGTCAAAGGATCCGATACCTCTCTAGTGGTAGTATCTCGATGGGCGGCTGGGAAACTATATATCAATAGAAATAATGTTATTTATATATAAGATCATCTTTTTCATAAATTCTTAGCGTTAATAGTTTCAGTGCTAAGATAAGTAAATTAATAAGTGATAATTTAAAACGGGGATGGCATTGAAGAGATTGATTGAAAATAACGATTTGATGCTGATATCAGACTAAGGTAATTGCAGCAATCACTTCTAAGATTTCTTCGGCGAATTTACCATCGCCAATTTATTTCCATCGCTAACTGACACATTTTGAGCAGCACACATTGGTATGTTCAACCGACGGTAACCTATTACAATTATGGAGCACACTGGTGCACTACAGTACTCCTATTACCGTCAGGGATTCGAAAATGGAGGCCCGGTTATAAAGAAGACGGTAGTGTGCAGAGCTAGTACTGCTATGACCCTTACCGGTTCCCTGAAAGATGCAGTCGCAAGCAGTCAGTCACCTTCACATTGATTGTCTAAAGATTGCAATAATGCACAGGGACTAATGAGGTCATTCAGCGATCATAAATACTAAAATCCTGTTATAAACAAGTAAAAATTAAAAACCGACAATTGGCTTGACCATCTGGCTATAAAGTTAATATAGTCTGCTTCCCATATTCTTATGATATTCAGCATTGGACTAAAAGTCAAAATCAACACATCTCCACTCTAAATAGCTGATGGTAATTACGTAATAAGTGGCCGTTTTATGTTTATTTATCTTTGACACTGATGATTTTCTTTTATTCAAATAAGACAAATATACCTTTCAATATCGAATTCACTCTGCTACAGGATCACAGACTGAGAGGAAAATTCGTTTTATAGATACCTCCGTCATGCTAAGGATTCAAATCTTAACCATGTGTTGCAAACTCATTAATGAGCTATCATGGTGGAGATGGGTTGATTACACACCTAAAATACAGACTCCTGAATTCAATAGGAATTTGTGCAGTGCACTTGTGCTCCTCTTCATGGCCTATTAATGGAGTCTACTACTGGGATTTCTTCGACTCAGAGGCATACCTTGGAGTCCTTGCCCAGCCAGAGGCATTTATCATAAGAGAATTTTTAATGGACATATGGATATATGGATATATATTCTCAAGATTAAAATTCGACACCAAAATCAAAATCAAACTGTGTGTGTGATATTATTACACACACATACGTATACACACACACACATATATGTATATATATATATATATATATATATATATATATATATATATATATATATATGCAATTAACACTCGTGATTTTAATCAATGTAAATATCAACCACAATGGCATTTAATACCGAATTCTACCTTGGGAATATATATCTACGGGAATTCATTTGGGGTAATAGCTTCTGGCTGGGCAGAGATTCGAACCGCTGCCTTCTCAGCCAAAACCTTACCTGCGAGGACTCTACCAACTGAGCTCTCTTGATAGCTCAATTGGTAGAGTCCTCGCAGGCATGATTTCAGCTGAAAAGGCAGGGGTTAAAATCTCTGCCCAGCCAGAGGCTATTACCATAAATAAATTCCAGTGGATATATATTCCCAAGGTAAAATTCGGTATTAGTTCATTATACTAATTCACAAAAGGGGAGACACAAAAGAGCTGAAAAAATTACTGCCCAATAAGTTTACTCTCAGTAAAAGGCAACCCTTTTAGTCAATGTGTTTGTCAGTAAGTAGAGTAATGAGAAACTCGAACTTCCACATTCCTGTTTTCCTGAGGCTTAACTAACTAGTCTAGCTTTTTGATCTCATGAAATTAAAGCTCTCTTGATGGACCTTGATGCTTATGGATGTGTAGACCCAAATGGTATTTTTCCTTTGTTTTTCATAAAGACTGCAGATTTCTTAGCTCCAAGGTTATCTGGTATTTTGCAAAGTTAGCAAGAGGAGCTTTTAGCACTTATTGAAAATTTGGTAATGTTACTCCACTATGTAAATCTGTTTGTGGTATCTCAAGTCCAACAGATTACCACCCAATTTCCATTATTCCCATATTATCTAAAGTGTTTGAACGTCTTTTGGCAAATGTCTTAATAGGTTTGCTGAAGGTAGGCTAATCATCTGTTCCCTAGTTTGCAATTTGGTTTTCTTAAAGGCCATGGAGCATGTGATGCCCTTCTTACAATCTCCAATACTGTACAGAACTCCATTGATTGTGGTCAGGAAGTTTGTATGATTGGCCTTGATTTTAGTGCTGCCTTTGATTGCGTTATTCATGAGGCAATTGTTTTCAAACTCATACAGTTGGGAGTGGGTAGTTCGTTTCTGAGCATTATTATTGAATTTTTAAGTAATAGATCTCAGACATGTTGTTGATGGTCACCATAGTGAGTATAGGAATGTGATATCTGGTGTTCCACAGGGTAGTGTTCTTGGCCCATTACTTTTCATCTTATATACAGTACACATGACATGTGGTTTGGCCTAGAAAACAAGCTTGTTGCATATACAGATGATGCTATTCTCACTGCATCAATTCCATCTTCTGAATATAGATCTGGGGTTGCTGAATCTCTTAATAAAGATCTAGTTAAAATTAGTGCATAGTACAAATTATCTTGTACGAAGTTGAATCCTAACAAAACTCAAAGTATGATTGTAAGTAGGTCAAGGACAGTGGCTCCTCAACATCCGGATCTCGGCATTAATAAAGTTTCTTTAACTTTGTATGACTCTTAA
>NC_090733.1:68895340-68910340 GCF_036898095.1 Palaemon carinicauda
TTACAGCCACCTCAAGAAAAGATAAATCATTACATAATGATAAATAAATAGAATGCACTTACGATATATTAGTAAATAAATAAATGCAACATTCAGGAAAAATATTTATCCTGATGCAGTGAATAAAAACAATCACTCAAACATCCCCTATTGTCCTTTTTTTTTGCACTGTGAAGGATGTGGCACAAACAAAACAATATAAATATTAAAAAAAAAAACGATAAATTAATCCTCAACAATATTAATCAAAACGGCACATGAAAGAAACAAATGAAATAGATCATTATATTTCAACCATAACATTGGGCATCAATGATCTCGGTGGAAAATAGAGATTTGGACCAATGCGTAGGCTACTGGACGAAATATAGTGATTATTCCTATTTCCTTTGTTTCTTTTATTGGCCTTGCTATGTAGTACTCACAATATATCTATGTATATATCAAAATCGCGCATCCAAACCATGTTTGCACGTTTAATATTCAATTTCAAAGTACTAAACTTTGCTTGTAAAAATCACCGTTGAAAAAAAAATACATTATTAGTTACAGACAGTTAAATAACTTAATGTTTTTCAATGCCAAGATGGAAGTGATCTTTATAAGAGATTAAATTTTCTCTTGAGAAACTTAAAAACTTAAAATGTCATTTACAGGGACCTTTGGTTACAGTAATTCCATGTCCAAACTTAAAAGTCATATATCATTATCTATTGAATTTTTTGATGAAGTCCTCTGTATGGTTTACGTGTGCGCAGGAAGTCCCTAGAACGTGAGAGAGTAAGTCTGCTAACTATTTTGATATATTATAGATGAAGGACGATTGGGCGCTAGGGGACACCGTCCTTGTGGTTTTTTGGGAGTCCGTAGATATATCGTAAGGAAGGGTTCATAATTATTACTTTAAACTTTTCCAAGAACTTAATGTCTTCGTCTTCAGCGTTGCCTATTTTTCTTAAAGAAAAAAAAATAAATAAAAAAAAAAAAAAAAAAAAAAAAAGAGTGCAAAAGTATTAGGGGGTCTTTCGTTAATTCCCTCATAGGTGTTAATATCATCCTCCCAAGAACCGCTATAGCGATCTTTTCCTCTATCGGATTTAGCTATAATAATGTTATCCAAAATCTGTAATAAAACAATTGTTTTGCTAAATTAAACATTCTAGAGATCTGATTTTCACAGTGATTTCGTTCTAAGGCATTTAACGAAGTTCGTTTAAGAAAAAAATTGTTTTCAAAATAATTTTTTGAATTTTTTTTTTTTATCGTAGCCACCACAAATCAAAATTACTTTCGTACCTGGGTTTCATACCAAGCGAAACTCCCAGGTTCAGAGCTATCTACATATTAATTGTGAGTGGATATTTCCATAAGTTTATATAATTATTTTCTGTTCCCAAATTATTCCAAATAGTGATTCGTATGTGTCCATCTGATTCATTACGTAATTTCTATGTTTGAATTAAATACCCGATATCTTAACCCAAGAATGAAGTTTATTTCCGTAAATTACAAGAGGAATATTTCGTCCAACTAAGACATAAAACACAAAACTATCTTAGGGAAAATTGAAAGCAATAGCTAACTTATACTTTGAGAAAATAAGAACTTGAAAATTCAAAGGATACTGAATTAAGAACGCGATGTTTTAATCAAATAACGTAAGCACGTGTTCTTCCCATGGAAGCGTTAGAGAAAAGCGAAAAAAAGTTACAAACCGAAATACTGTAGCCTGCATAAAACCTCTTACACACGCTTATAATGGTTTAAGCCCGGCAGTAGGACATGATGTTCCTAATAAGCATATATGCACGATCATATAATACAGATTACATAAAAGGGAGTCGTCCAAGTTTGTACTAAACGGTTGTAGGTCAGCACGCTTACTTTATCTAGGAGTGAGTGGTTCTCAATCTTTTTTTGCCTGCGACACCCTAAACAATAATGGCAAAGATGCGTGCTCCCCGTCTTCTCCGGTGTGCTTGAGAGACAGTACATGCCTATGCCAAAGATCAAGACAACGTAATAACATCAAATATAAGAGAAATATTAAAAATAGCACGCATTGAAAAGTTAATACATTTATCATTCTTTGATTTTATACTAACGGAAATAAATACAAGGTTTTGGAATATGTGAGCTACAGTTAGACAATGTTGAGAATTCTTTTCATCAAATATGAGCGGAAACTTGTTCCGGGAATGTCTTCTTTCAACATACAGCAAAAAATTAATCATGGGGGATAGAAGCATTGTCACTCAAGAGCACAACCCCTGACAATGACTTAGGTGATGCAGTTCACAAACCTTCGCTCTTGAAAAAGATTCATCTGTCCAGATACCTAAAACTCCACATGTGACTAAGTAATTTGATGGTCTACTTTAACTTGGTCATTACTAAAGCCATCTTACTCTTAGGCTCTATTTCAGATCTGTCCTAGCGACCCTAGTAAGATGCATGCCGGACAAAAAATTTACGTAAATATAGACAATGGCAATGGATAGGAGCAGTGATGTATTTTAATCAAGTTAATGCAAGGATTTTCACCTTCAAAGCACTAAGTTAAAGAAGCGTACACACGTTAATATCACATATCAAGGTTACTCTCTTCAATATCTTGGGTATAACTATCCCGAGCTAAATCATTCTTTTGTTTAATACATAATCATTCAAAAAAAGGAGTAAGGATCCCAATGTATACAATATAATCTAATTTCTTTAATAACAAAAATACAGTAAAGATGAAAAACCAAGACAAACTAATAAATGCTTATTCAAATGATGAAATTAATCAATGAAGAAATATTGTTCACAATTTACAACACAAATAAATACTATGAAAATAATAACCCAAATAAACATATGTGATTAACCCTAAAGCGGAATAAATAAATATCATGACAAATAACTTTACCCTAAACTAAACAGTATCATGAGGTCACAGGGCCGGATTTAGGGAGGGGGGGGGGGCGCAAAGAGAGCACCTGCCCAGGGGCCTCCACATTTTAGGGGGCCTCAAAAAAAGGACCCAGGCTTAAATAATTTTTTATTTCAGTAAATATATAAGGAATAGAAGTTTTTATGTCAGGAATAAAAAAAAATTGTGGATATTTACGATCTATCTTTTTTCATCTCGGAAAACTACAGTAAAACCAAAGTAAAAAACGTGATATTATTAGAAATTTAGGCTATGTTTACAGTTACCCATGAAATTACCTTCTATCTATTTTTGAATGCATTGTTGGTTGACAAAATTGGAAGGGGCGGTTTGTAGGTAAGAGTGAATTCAAATATTTCTATATATTTTTTGGTTTCTGTGAGTTTATTTATTGAATATATGTATTTGTACCATTGTCTGCGTAATCAGTGGCGGTCCTTCCTATGGGCGGTATAGGCGGTCGCCCCCTTCCAAATGCAGATCAAATCATGAGCGCCTGAGCCTATCTATACCGAATGTATAAAAGTCCCATAAAAGGAGAGAGAGAGAGAGAGAGAGAGAGAGAAAGAGAGAGAGAGAGAGACGGACTTTGACGCGTACGATACTCGTAACGAAGAGAGAAAGAGAGAGAGAGAGGCTTAACGCGTACCATACTGGTGACAGCGTCAGCGCTCCACACTCTGCTTAACATCCTTGTGAGTGGCATCAGAGGTAAGTGAAATTTAAGGGTGTATTATACCTCTTTTATTCTTTTTAACCCTTTTTTTCCATGCAACTATTCAATCTACTGTCTGGTTGGGGTTGTGAATAAGTGGTGTGATGGATGAATCCTTTTTTATTTAAGGTGGAGAGAAAAAAAATAGATTTTTTTATTTGTCTGTGTCTGGTAACGCCTCTTAGACTATTGAATGCATTTAGATGATAGTTGGCACGCTGATATATTACAGGTCTGTGAGTCAAGTGTCATGGGCTATAATTTTTTTGCTACCTCAGTTTTAAGGTGAGGTTAGAATTGGGTAAACAAACCCCTTCATTTTTTAGGTAGTCAAATGTTATTGCATTTTGGTGAAACTTTGCACTCAATTTATTAATGTATATTTGAGAGTCACGAACTATATTCAGAATCGTTTTATGTGTATTGTGGAAGGGGGGCGCTGTGCCGGCTAAGTCCGCCACTGTGCGTAATGTACTTGTGATTTGAGTGTATCCGCCACTGCAGTGGGATGGAATGAGTAATGACGACAGTCGAACGAGATGCATGCTTGTGTGTTTGATTGTGAATCATTTCATAGAACACTCAGCAATTCAGTCGCAAGGACCCACACAGACACGCATACATGTACTCGAAACATCACTTGTGTTTTACCACGTAACATTAAAACGGCAATTACGCACACAGCTCTCAGCAGTGGCGTAGACAGTCACATCACAGTCTGCAAATTGCTTTTGCGTAAAGTCAGACGAGCTCTGTCTCCTGCACTCCTATATAAACCCATGCAGCCTGGAAATTGTTCATTTTTTGGTCGTGGTTAGACTAGTGTAGGAACTTTGTTTCTCATATACCGTTGGCTCTTTCGGCACTGTATATGATCTAAAAACGTGAGTGTTTATTATGGACTAATTGTTTCACTTCTATGCTTGTTCAGTTAATTATGTTTTGTTGCTTTTGGTTAAATATGTGTTTTTTGTAAATATTCTGTTATTTGGTTTTTCACTTTGAACCATGGCTCTTTATTCCTTGACCACTGCTTGTTATTCCTTTGCCACTGCAAATTTTATTCCTTTGATAATACACCTCTGAATATAGCAAGTATTATCCCTTGGTCACACCTTTGATTGATCACTTTGGTAGCAGTGCGTCTCAAGTTTGAGTGATATACATATACCTGCCATATGCCATATGCCTGCGTCATACCTCTGTTAATATACCTAGGTTAATTTTTTTACATACTATGTTCGTCAGCTTAAAGTTAGCGGCAGCCATGGTGTGTAACAATAGGGATGTCAAAACTGTTCGCAGAGCAAAAATTCATTAACTGCACGTAATTTTCCTACAAGAAATAATGGGAACAGGGGGGAGGGGGTTGCGTTATACTTATTAAAGGTCATTTTCAGTGCAAATAAACTATTCTTACTACGCGCATAATTACTTATCGGAGGGTGTTTTCTCTTGTTGCAGTAAAATGAGTGGAATGGACAGGCATTAAGGTGCACGACAATTTGAAAGTGGTGCTGCAAAAAGGAAGGCCTCTATGGAACGAGCTGAGAGAGAAGCTCAAGAACTTTCAAAAACACGTCGACTGACTGAATTCTTCACTCGTCCACCAGCATCAACATCAAAACAGACAGACAGCACTCCATCTACAGGACAATCAGAACAGGGACCTGCTGCAAACATACCAGCTCATTATTCATCTGGAGGATATGGCCAGAATGATGTCTCTGATCTGAAGACTGATTCATCTTTATTGTCAAAGCAAGTGAACCAACAAACGACTACACAACTCAATGATATCGGTTTATGGCCAGAAAAGTTGACAAAAGAATTCGTTGATTATTGGACTGTGAGAGGTGCTGAGGATCTGCAATACAGAGATGCCAAAATGTTGGATGTTAAATCAGCGACATAAACATGTAAAATGGATACACACAATATCAGTCGTAAATGCACACCAGCCATGATCGAGCGAAAGAATCGAAATGGGGAAGTTGTGAAGCGTTCATGGCTCTGTTTCTCTTCAACAAATAAGAGAATCTACTACTTTTTCTGTAAATTGATGGGTGCTACGAAATAGCAATTCACAGTTGATGGAATCTGTGATTGAAATCATGCTAGTAATCGACTTGTTGACCATGAACAATCCAAAGACCACCTTCAAGCAGTTTTGTCAACAGCAACTCGTGCAGCGGGAGCCAGAAAGTATAGACTCTAAATTTGAGTTACAAGTGAATCAAATTGAACAATATTGACACTGTGTTATAAAGAGACTAGTGAGTGTGCTGAAATTTGCATGTGAACACGGCCTAGCTCTTCGTGGCGATGATGAAAAATTGGATCTCCTCATAATGGAAACTATGTAGGGATTATCAGAACTTCTGGCTGAGTATGATGATTTCCTCAGGCAACACATTCAGAAACATGCAAATTGTGGCAGTAGTCATACAAATTAATTGTCTTCAACCATCTGTGAAGAACTAGTCAGCCTAATGGGTAATGAAGTTTTGAATGAAATCATTTCACGCATAAAATTGTCAAAATACTACTCAATTTCCTTTGATTCCACACCAAATGAAGGCCACGTTGATCAACTAAGTCTGATTTTGAGATACATGGAGCATGACACCCCTGTAGAGAGATTTGTGAAGTTTTTGCCAAACCAAGGACACAAGGCTCAAGAAATGTTTGAAGGATTAAAAAAGTTTCTTGAAGATAATGACATTCACATTCAAAATTGTCGTGGTCAGTCATATGATAACGCCTCTGCTATGAGTGGGAGATATAATGGCCTGCAAGCCAAAGTGGCAACTGAAAATCCTATTTTGGGTTTGTAACTTTCTTTTAGGTCTCCCTTTCTCACATCAGGCAAGGCATACTTCTCAATTAAACGTCGTTTTATTTCAGTATAACTTCTTAAACTTTCTTGTGGCCAACACATCACCTCCATTGCCGGAGCATCTTTCAGCAACCTAATTACTTGAATTACTTTTTCTCTTTCTGACCACCCATATGTGGCTACAAAGTTTCTCAAAAACACTTCAATTGATTGAAACCCTTCTTTAGCCCGTTGATCATCGAGAGGCCTAACATTTACCAGGAGTTCTGGCAACTTTCGAACCACGATTTGCGTATCTTCACTCGGCTGTGCATGTGTACTTTCACTTGTGTGCCTTTGAACTTCGTTTATGATACGTCGGACATGCTGTGGTTGCACGCCGCTCCTGTTCTCGTTCCACCACCAATCTGTTAATTAACTCTTTCAACAGTTCTAACTTATTTTCCAATTCTAGCGTTCTAATTTCCTGTCTATATTTTTCATCAGGAACGCTATATCCCGCTGCTCCCTACATTCTCATCTCCTGCAGCATCTTGAACTTTTATTTCACCGGCTCAAAGAACAACTTCACTCACAGCATACACAAACATACGTATTTTTTACTCCTGACACCATTATGACCTGTGCAGACGGATAATGAGACGTCGGCATATGAGTTTTCTTAATTTATTACAAAAGGTTCGTTCGTAAGTACACTATACACGACTGCCCTCTCAGGTGAGGGACTTGTCAACTCGAGTACTCACCAGCAACTAACTACTGCCTTTCGTTACCCCAAATACAACCATTGCAAAACATGCTGACACATAGGTTTTTGTGGAATACTCACGAATATTGAGTTAATTTACCTTGACATAAAACACACATTGATATACATGAATTAGGACATATATATATATATATATATAATATAAGTACTGTATATATATATATATATATAAGACTGTATATATATATATATATATGTATATATATATATATATATATTATATATATACATACATATATATATATATATATATATATATTTAGTTTAAAACTTATGTAACAGCACTGACATCACTATACCTAAATTCAAGTGTAATAGTTTCATAAGGTAACTGATATCTCTTCATAGAAAACTAATTAATGTGTCAGGATATGGCTATAGTCTATATTTAGAAAAAGATAATCTACGATAGTCCCCATCCCTTTGACTTAAATATATATATATATATATAATATAATATATAAGAGCTTGGTCCATTTATTCAAATGTCTTTATTATTGAACAATGACCTCGGTCAATCTGAAATGAACATAAAACATACTTAGAATAAATGATGAACAATGTATATAACTCAAATGAACATAAAACATATTAAGAATAAATGATGAACAATGTATATAACTCAATGTTTATAACCCTCTATCTCCCCCCAAGTTTTTAAACGGCCTTTTAAAATGTCTCTCGTGGAGGTTGGTTTAAAACTGATGTCAAAACATTGGGTGGCAATTAAACGTCCAAATTATAGTTTCATGAACACTAAACTCCTGTTCGCATGTGAAGGAACGGAAACTTGAAAAACAATTATTGTCATGTGTTGATCATGATGACACTATAGCTAGTTCATCTCGAAATCACAGTGCCATGTTGGCGGTCGACGGGTACGACTGGATTTGCGTTGCTCCAAAGTTGGCATGGCAGGAGTTAACTGCGATGGAGAGTTTGTGCTATCATTGGGAGGCGGAATCTCTGCTTGATGATTTGCAGTGTTACCGAGGTCGTTGGGATAGCATTCCGGAGCAGCAACATCAAAATGAATGTTAGGGGTAGTACCACTTGGTAACGGCAAAGTGGTCAGTGGAAGAGTACCATGTGTGTCCGGATTTTGGGTTGTCGGAATGGTGTCCTTCGCAATGGTCTCAGACGTTTTAGTGGTCGAAGGATTGGCAATCGATACAATCTAATTCCGATTATAGTCATCTCTAATTGTACGGACTTCTGGAATACTCCTGACAGGCACGTATTGTCTCAAAAACTTCCGGTTCCTTAGCGTGACCCTACCAGAGCCATCAACTCTGACGACGTATTGGTCGAATTGGCGGACTTCTATGGTGACACCGGTTTTGTCCCATTTCAGGGGGTGATTTTCTGTTTGATTTTGGATGCGAACCCGGTCACCTACGGACAGTGGGGGTAGTCTCTTAGTGTGCTCTGATAAGCGCTCTCCCTGTTTAAGGTGTCGATGTCTTAGGGCCTCCTCTCTTGCATCGAGTGTTTCCTTCCACGTGTCGTGGGGACGGTACCTGCCGGGCGGGACAGGTATGAAGTCTCTGATGGGACGACCAAATACACATATTGCAGGAGATAACTTGGTATCTCTGTCAGGTGTGTTCCTGTATTGGAGCATCGCACGTTGGAATTCATCAGTGTTGAGATCACCGTTACTGCCCGTGTTGTCCGCTATAAGACGCTTGACAGTTTTGACACCTATTTCGGCTCGGCAATTACTATGTGGGAAGGCCACAGAGGAAAGGCGGGTGATGGACTCCCCAGTCCTTTAAAAAAACTGCCTAGTTGCCGTCGCTGTAAATTCAGGTCCACCATCAGATGTCAATTCATCCGGAATCCCAAATGTCACAAATGTTCGGCGTAGTGAAGTTATAAGACCCTCTGCACCGTTCAAAGATCGTTCAACTATGGGCCAATTCGAGTATCGATCAACTATAACTAAGTATCCAACTCCTCGGTAGTGAAAGTAATCTGCACAAACACATTGGAATGGGTAGTCTGGAGATATAAGGGGTGTAGGCGGAGCACTAGGATTCGAAGGCGCGATGCGATTGCAGTGGTTGCATCCAGCTCGAAGTGCTGTTATAGCGGGTGTTATCCCTGGCCAAAACACAGATGACTCTGCTCGCGATACCATAGAGGTAATTCCTTGATGTGCTGAATGAAGCGATGTGAGAATTTCCTGACGAAGGGCTGGAGGAATAACTATACGCTCCTTGTATAGTATCACACCATCAACAGTATAGAGATGCTCGCGGAATTGAAAATACTCTCGAAGATGTACAGGAAATTCTTGGTGAGACTCTGGTACTCCGCATTCTATAAGGCTGAGCAGTTCATGCATGTGTACCAACCGTGTTTCACACAATTGTACATAATTCCTTTTGTATATATTAAGCTTGTATCTTCGCTCCTCCCCCGCACTAAAACGAACATGAAAATTCCTGTCTGGTTTTTCCTCTGTAATATTGTCTGTCTTGTGAACTTGTTATGTCCTGTTGCCTTGAGGTTTTGTATATAAGGAGAGTGTTCCACAATAATATAACTCAGTCGTTTACAATCTGCCTTTGAGTTCACACCCTTACTCGGCGCCGTCACATTGGTGACCCCGGAAGTCGACTCGCTCCCACTGCCTTCCACCCCCATCTCCCTCGCCCCTCCATCGTTGGTACTATGACGGAGGCTGACTCTACTCCGGCAGTTGGCACTGCGGCCGCCCCATTGAAACTTTCACCGTTCGCCAGCGGAGAAGCGTTCGCTTGGTTTCAACGCGCTGAAGTCCACTTTCGTATCAGGGGCGTGACTCGCTCAACCACCAAAGCGGATTATGTTCTCGCGGCGATACCCGAGGACACCTTCCCAGAAATATCCGACTGGCTTTGTGAACAAGGAGACACCCCAATAGCGTATGACGCCCTCAAATCATACCTTCTGCAGCAGTACTCGCCGTCGCCAGCCGCCCGTATAGCAAAGCTTTTTCAGCTCTCGCAACAACCGTTGGGGGACCAAAGGTCTTCGCTTGCCCTCAGGGAAATGACCAGTATCGCTCGCCTTCAACCTGCCGCAGACGGCTCTCCTCGTGAGGTGAACCTACCCCGTGCCCTTTGGATATGCCGTTTACCTGAACCTGTGCGCGCTGCCATACCCGATGTCGATAGTTTACCCATAAAGGACTTGATGACCAAAGCCGACGCCCTTATGGACAGCCACTTCAAGACCTCCATCAAAGCCTCCACCCCTGACGACGAGAATGCCTATTCAACGTCAACCGAAGCTGACATGAATGCCGTAGGACATACACGCCTACCCCGTGACGTGCCGAAGCGGCGACAAAGCCGCCCACCACCCACCAATCGCTCGCGCCCCAACGAACGATTTCTACAGCCACTTACTACCTCCCATCCGCCGCAGTTTTGCTACTACCACTTCAGATTCGGGGCAACCGCGAAGAAATGTGCCAAAGATTGTCAGTGGCCAAAAAACGTGTAAGTAGGCCATCGCTTGTGGCGGTGGCCTCCCATGTTTCTAATCTTTTCTTTTTACAGGATGCAGGAACAGGCGTGCGATTTTTGGTAGACACGGGTGCTTGTCGTTCTCTTTTGCCAAGGAAACTCTTCAAGGCACAACGTAGTCTGTCTACATCTGCCGACGTCCGCTTGGTAGCTGCCAACGGATCTGCGATACCCACCTACGGTTACGAGAGCCTCACATTATCGTTCGGAAACGGTAAATTCAATTGGAAGTTTCTCGTTGCTGACGTCACAATGCCAATCCCCGGTGCGGATTTCCTCTCTCATTTCCACCTTCTGGTCGATGTCGCCCACCGACGATTGGTCAACGCAGACTCGTACTTGTCGACACCTCTTCAACCCGCCCCCTCTAACCTCGCTCTCCACATCAGCGCACCCACGGATGCCTACGCCCACCTCCTCACGTCGTACCCGGAAGTTTTCCGTCCAGAACTTCGCCAAACGCCCACGGTTCCTGCCAAGCACGGTATTTATCACCATATCAAGACGACGGGACCCCCAGTCTTCGCAAAATTCAGACGTCTGGCACCGGAACGATTGGCAGCCAAACAGACGTTCGCCGAAATGGAGAAAATGGGCCTTTGCCAAAAGGCCTCCAGCCCATGGTCGTCACCCTTACACATCGTTCTGAAGAAAAACGGCTCCCTCCGTCCGTGCGGGGATTACAGGCGCCTGAACATGCAAACAGAACCGGATCACTACCCCCTCCCAAACATTGCCGATGTAACCTCCTACCTGCACAAAGCTAAGGTTTTCTCTACACTCGACCTCCTGAAGGGGTATTATCAGGTGCCTATGAACCCAGAAGACATCCCCAAGACCGCCATCACCACTCCATTTGGCACATACACCTTCAATTATTCTTGTTTTGGCCTTCGTAATGCTGGGGCAACGTTTCAACGTCTCATGGATGGCATCTTAGGGGACCTCCCTTTCTGTGTATGTTATGTGGACGACATACTTGTGTTCTCCTCCTCAAAAGAGGAACACCTCCGTCACCTGCGCATCGTGCTCGACCGCCTGCAACAAAACGGCCTTGTAGTCCGGTACGACAAGTGTACCTTTGGCGCCAACGAAGTGTCATTCTTAGGGCACCGTATCACTCTTGAAGGAGTCCATCCCCTCCCTGAGAAGGTAGCAGCCGTTCAGAATTTCCCCACGCCCTCGACCGTCAAAGCTCTGCAGGAATTCTTGGGCATGATCAACTATTATCACCGTTTTCTGCCAGCCATTGCCACCACTCTTGCTCCCCTCTACGCCTCCCTCAAGGGCAAGCCAAAGGACTTGAAGTGGGGTCCCCTTCAAGAAGCAGCCTTCTGCAATGCAAAGAAGGCCCTATCAACTGCTGCGGCTCTCACTTTTCCTATGCCACACGCCCCTCTCCTTCTCTCCACCGATGCCAGCGACGTCGCTATTGGTGCAGTCCTCGAGCAGGTGGTCAAAGGCTCGCCCCACCCATTGGCCTTCTTCAGCAGAAAACTGTCCAAGGCAGAATCGGGTTATTCTACCTTCGATCGAGAATTGCTGGCGGTGCACTTGGCTGTCCGTCACTTTCGCCATTTCTTAGAAGGTACGCCCTTCGTCATTCGCACAGACCACATGCCTCTGGTGCACGCCTTCACTCGACAGTCTGACGCCTGGTCCGCCCGTCAACGCCGACATCTCTCCGCCGTGGCTGAATACAATTGCACCCTCCAATACGTCCCTGGGAAAATGAATCCCTTTGCCGATGCCCTGTCAAGAAACACGTTGGCTGCCGTTCAACTGGGATTGGATTACAACGCCCTGGCTGAAGCCCAACGACAGGATCCAGAGTATCAAGCATGTAGGACATCCTGCACGTCCCTCCGTTGAGAGGATTTTCCCCTCGAAGACTCCAACACCACCCTCCTCTGTGACGTCAGTACTGGTAGACCGCGACCTTGGATTCCTGCTCCCATGCGCCGACAAGTGTTTGATTTCATCCACGGCCTTTCACATCCCTCGTGCTGTTCTACTGCACAGCTGCTGAAGGGAAAGTTCATTTGGCACGGCATTTCTAAGGATGCTAAGGATTGGGTCCGTGCCTGTACTTCTTGCCAAACTTCCAAAGTACATCGACACACGGATTCAGGAGTGGGCACCTTTCCTCAACCTCAGCGTCGTTTCGCACACATTCACGTCGACGTTGTAGGCCCCCTACCTACATCACAAGGACATCGTTACCTGCTTACTGTCATCGACCGCTCCACTCGTTGGCCTGAAGCCATTCCCATGGAAACTGCAACGTCCGCCTCATGTACATCTGCCTTACTCTCTGGATGGATTTCAAGATTCGGTATCCCTGAGCATATTACTTCTGACAGGGGAACCACTTTCACCTCTCAATTATGGACGTCATTAGCAAATCTCCTGGGCATCACCCTACATCAGACAACGGCCTACAACCCCGCTGCCAATGGAATGGTTGAACGTTTTCATCGCACCCTCAAAGCAGCTTTGATGTCCCGCTGCAAGGATTGCAACTGGTTTACTCAGCTTCCCTGGGTCCTCCTTGGCCTAAGGACCACTCCTAAAGACGCCCTCGACGTCTCGGCAGCCGAAATGGTGTATGGCGACCCGTTGGTCGTCCCCGCCGAGTTTTTTCCTTATACAACCTCTTCCGACGATCTCCAGCGCATACGTCACGTCGTGGGAAAATTTACTCCGTGCCGCCAGACTTACAAGCCCCCAGCGAAGCATCACATACCAACGGACTTGCACTCTGCAACGCACGTCTTCCTGCACAACGACACCAGCAAGCCACCACTAACGCCCCCTTACACAGGCCCTTTCCTTGTGATCCGACGCAGTCCGAAAGCATTCCTCCTAAATATTCGGGGCAAAGAAGACTGGGTCTCCATTGATCGTCTAAAACCTGCTTATCTTCTGCCAGATGACCCACCTACAGTTCGCCTCTCTAGATCAGGGCGCCCTATTTAACATGTACAGTATGTAATTTTTAGGGGGGGAGCCATGTACCAACCGTGTTTCACACAATTGTACATAATTCCTTTTGTATATATTATGCTTGTACCTTCGCTCCTCCCTCGCACTAAAACGAACATGAAAATTCCTGTCTGATTTTTCCTCTGTAATATTGTCTGTCTTGTGAACTTGTTATGTCCTGTTGCCTTGAGGTTTTGTATATAAGGAGAGTGTTCCACAATAATATAACTCAGTCGTTTCCAATCTGCCTTTGAGTTCACACCCTTACTCGGCGCCGTCACACATGTTATCGTCACTACTTGTGGCAGTGCGAACTCTATCCCAGGTGACTGCTCTCACGTTAAGCGAGTCAAGTGAGCATACTGCTGATGCGGTGATACAAGTATCAATATCATTGTCAGTGGAAACAGAATATGCCGATGGCAATTTATGTAGGGGAACATTTCTCACGGAAGGTACACTGCCAACTGATGCAATGTCATCTTGAAGCGATAGCTTTTCAGATTTTCCAGTTGAGTGGCGCGATACTCCATCTGCAGCGAGATGCTTGACCCCTGGGATATGAATCATGCGAAATCGATAGCGGAGGGACTTTTCCTTCAAGTTTCTGAGACGTGAATTTGATATGTCCTCCAATGATCTGTCACCAAATATTTTCAACAGGGGTTTATGGTCAACTGCAACCACAAGATCTTCACAGCCAAGAACAAAGTATCTTGCCTTATCAAGAGCAACGACGACTGCCAACGCTTCACCTTCAACTGGTGCATATCGAGACTCAGCTGCATGTGTGAACCTACTTCCAACAAGTGTGATCTTCCAACCAGTGCGACAACAAAATGGTCGGTTGTCTGGACAGTCGCAATGTTTCTGGAACAGCCAGAATCCAATTCCTGATTTTGACCAATTGGTGGCGAGACAGGTAGGTTTTGTCTTGTCAAAGATTCGCACGCCTTCTTCAATTTTGTTGATAATGGCAGTTTTAGACTCCTCAAAGAGTGCATTAATATTGTCATTCCAGGTGAATGGTGTTCCTGGTTTCAATAACTATCTGCATGGTAGTATTTTGTCGGTCATGCTGAAAGCATACGATACTTGGTTTACTAAACCAAACCAAGATCTGACATCGGTGATATTTCTTGGGGTTGGAAAGTCCATAATTGCACTAAGATATCTTGCACATGGGCGAACTGTGTCTGGGGTTATTTCGAATCCAGTGAATTCAGCTGTGTCTTCTGC